>NC_060126.1:481455464-481758494 GCF_021461395.2 Schistocerca americana | reverse complement strand
AACCACGTTTTTGTAAAAAAAAAAAAAAATCGAAAACGAACGATACTGATGTCGAATCTCTAGACAGATTTTATTCCTTCATCTAGGGTGTGCGTATAATCAGTTAATAACAAAGCCAAAGGCGTTTCAGAATCAATTTCTAAATTCCACTTTTTTGGGCAATTACTAACATGTCTTTATAATGAAAGGTGTTTGCTGCTGAGCTGTCTTTCATACAATATTTGCCAAGAAGTTTTCTGACTGTGGAACCAAATCGTTACTGGTCTATTTAGCTTTTATCGACTCGATCGCACAGTTTTTGAAGTCTTTAGGATTTTCTATGCAGCTGTATACGAACATTCTGAGCTGTGTCAAATTATCAACATAAAATCTACAGAACATTAGAACGGCACCCGTGGAATACTTAACACTGTTCACTGATACATGAGGAAAGTCTTTCCACGCTCCCGACATTTTATGCAGCGGTGCAGTGGTTTGAAATACTAGGTAAAAGAATGAAATGTTTTCAGATATTCTTTGTTTTTAATTTAACTTTTTTTTTCAAAACGATGTCACGCGGCGTAATTAAGCTACAGATTATTTATGTTTACCTCTGACAGTTGAAAAGATGTCGTCAACCGTTGACAAGAGTTGAACGCTACAGCGAATATCTAAGCGTGCTCCTGTTGTAGATCGTACGCGGTCCAGCAACGTTAATGTGACCACTTGCCAGAAGCTGAATAATCATCTTCTGCAGCGCGAACGTGCAGGAAAAGAGTGAGATACTGGAAAGTACAGGCAGGACTGTGGAGCCATGCCGACTCCACTGTCGTGGCCAGCTCGCTAGGTTTCTCGCTCTTGGATCCACGGCGCGAACAGCCCGACCGAGGTGGTCGATTGGGTATAAATCCAGGGAGTCTGGTGGCCAGGGGAACTCGGCCTGGTGCTCTACTAACCACGCACGTACATTCCGAACTGTGTGACTCGTTGCATTGTCCTGCTGGTAGATGCCATCGTGCCGAGGGTAAAACTAACCGCATGTAGGGGTGGACATGGTCCCCAAGGATAGATGCGTACTTCTGTTGATTCATTGTGGCTTAAGGAATGACGAGATCACCTAGGGAATGTCACGGAAACATTCACCAGGTCATAGGGCTCCCTCCTCCGACCTGTAACCGTTCGACAATTTTTACCAAGTGTTTTTTTTTTTTCAGACGTATCACGCCGATGGAGCATAAAACGTGATTCGTCTGAGAAGCCCATCTGTCTTCATTCAGTGGAAGCCTAGTTGTGGCGCCGGCCGTTGTGGCCGAGCGGTTCTTTGCGCTTAAGTCGGAAACTGCGCTGCTGCTACGGTCGCAAGTTCGAATCCTGGCTCGGGCATGGATGTGTGTGATGTCCTTAGGTTAGTTAGGTTTAAGTAGTTCTAAGTTCTAGGGGACTGATGACCTCAGATGTTAAGTCCCATAGTGCTCAGAGCCATTTGAACCTAGTTGCGGCACTGGCGTGCAAATTCCGGCCCTCGTCGCCGATGAGCAGCAGTCAGCATGGGTGCATGGACCAGGCGCCTGCTGCAGAGGCCCACACGCAGCAATGTTCGCTGAACGACCATTGAGGAGACGCAGTTGGTAGCCCTTTGGTTCATCTGGGCGGCCAGTTGCTCAACAGTTGCACGTCTGTTCGCCCCTACAGATCTCCGCAGCTGTCGTTCACCTCGGTCACCTATGGCCCATGTTGCACCGCAGCTGCCGCGGCACCTGTTTTGTATCTCGCCGTTTTGTCATGCACTTTAAACTTTAACTACAGAGGCATGTGGACGGTGTACAAACTTACCGCTTCGGAATTGCTTGTACCCTTGGTCCGAATGCCAGTGATCCTCCACCTTTGGACGTCAGTTAAATCGTTCCGTTTCCACATTCCAACAACAACTGCATTTTTTTCCGCGTGCCCCCTGACACGATGTATACAGTGTACAAATTTTAAGTTGACAAACCAGAATAGCACGAAAAAGAAGCTTCACGCGAAAAAATGTGTAGAATCCAAAGTTGATTATTTTCGAGGGAGGCATCTGCTGGTGCTAAAATTGGCCCGCCACCCCAGCCCCCTGGGGGACCCCCATTTTTTATTGCAGAATCAGATTCTACATAAAAAAAACTACGTATATTTTGTCTTAAACATTTGTTTTGATTTTTGATAGTTGGGGCTGTAATTCAAGAAAATCCATGTTCTCATTTTTGCATGGAAAATGGTTACGGGTAAATAAAAAAATACTTATTTACTTCGTAAATTTTGATTCGCTAAAACTAAAACTCTCCCTCTCTCCCCATAGGGTGGGGTTTGAGAGAGAGGAATTAGAGTTTTACGGATGTTGACCACGAAACAAACAAAACTTATCTGCGAAAAAAATTAATATTTGGGTCAACATTTGTAAAACTCCAATTCCTCTCGCTCAAGCCCCACCCTATGGGGAGAGATGGAGAGTTTTAGTTTTAGCGAATCAAAATTTACGAAGTAAATAAGTATTTTTATTTACCCGCAACCATTTTCCACGCAAAAATGAGAACATGGATTTTCTTGAAATACAGCCCCAACTACCAAGAATCAAAACAAATGTTTAAGACAAAATGTACGTAGTTTTTTATGTAGAATCTGATTCTGCAATAAAAAATGGGGTTTCCCGTTTGAAATTTTTAAGTTTCCTCCCGCCCCACCCCCAGGGGGCTGGGGTGGTGGGCTAATTTTAGCTCCAACAGATGTCCCCATCGAAAATAATCAACTTTGGATTCTACACATTTTTTCGCGTGAAGCTTATTTTTCGAGTTATTCTGGTCTGTCAACTTAAAATTTACACCCTGTATACCCTGCAGTGCTAATGCTGCCACCTGCCGTCGGTGAGTCTTTTCTACACGTTGATGTAAGACATAGGTGGACTGTGTATTATACCTGCATTCCACCGACCACAGTGGAGTTTAGAATTTTTTAAATTAATGAATCAATACAAGAGCTGAAGAGAAGCGATAGATCGCAGAAAAAATGCAGGTCTTGCTGAGGACTGAACTCATAAGCTTTCTATTTCTGACTTAACACTTACCGTCATTATTTTTGCTTATTACTTATTTCTCAAGTGCTCATACAAATTAACTTTCTTTCCGTGCACTACACTACTGGCCATTAAAATTGCTACACCAAGAAGAAATGAAGATGATAAAAGGGCATTCATTGGACAAATATACTAGAACTGACATGTGATTACATTTTCACGCAATTTGGGTGCATAGAGCCTGAGAAATCAGTACCCAGAACAACCACCTCAGGCCGTAATAACGGCCTTGATACGCCTGGGCATTGAGTGGTTCAAATGACTCTGAGCACTATGGGACTTAACATCTATGGTCATCAGTCCCCTAAAACTTAGAACTACTTAAACCTAACTAACCTAAGGACATCACACAACACCCAGTCATCACGAGGCAGAGAAAATCCCTGACCCCGCCGGGAATCGAACCCGGGAACCCGGGCGTGGGAAGCGAGAACGCTACCGCACGACCACGAGCTGCGGACTAAGATGGCTGTCATCTCGACTGCTAGTGATACGAGGCCGTTGGGATCCAGCACGGCGTTCCGTATTACCCTCCTGAATCCACCGTTCCCATATTCTGCTAACAGTCATTGGATCTCGACCAACACGAGCAGCAATGTCGCGATACGATAAACCGCAATCGCGATAGGCTACAATCCGACCTTTATCAACGTCGGAAACGGCGCCAACCTTGTGTGAATGCTCTGAAAAGCTAATCATTTGCATATCACAGCATCTTCTTCCTGTCGGTTAAATTTCGCGTCTGTAGCACGTCATCTTCGTGGTGTAGCAATTTTAATGGCCAGTAGTGTATTTCAAGGCAGTGTCCACGCTTGTCCAGCACTACTGAGGAAGCAAATCCGATTCGCGTGACGATATCTCAGTATCGTTATCCTAACAGGATACGTCATTATGAGAAATGTGTGTAATCTGTATTTTGTGGAGTAATGCGGACACTTGACATCTGTAACGTTGCAAAACAGTTGCTTCGGCAGTTTCATGGGACAGTTAAAATATTCTGACGGCTGGGGTGTCGTCCTTACTGCTGTGTAATTTCTTGGGTTATCATACCTCTCCTGTCTCTCCGTCTCTAGCGATATCTATATATTCGCTTGTTTTCTGATTTTTTTAAATGACTCCGATAGACAACCTTTACTAAACAATTTTCACTTTCTTCACTTTACTGTAGCTAATGCCAGCTGCTCTTTTCCGATCACGGGCCCCTAGAGACGTTACTTTTTGCTTATCGTGGACCATGATTTATTGCCATAGGGCCGATCCTGTCTTATTGCTAACGCGATACAGAAAACGGACCGCGCTTGTACCTTCTGAAAGGCATGTCAGGAGGGAAAAAAGGAGGTAGAGTAATTCGGTTAGTAACGGAAACACTGTCGGCCTCCAGAACAGGTAGCCGTTACGACAATTAACTGGCTGTTACAGGGAGTAATTTGTGGTTCAGGGAGCAGGGAAAACTCTCTGACGGTGTCAGAGACACCGACCTGGTGATTGTCATCCCTTGCCCTTTTGTCGTGTAGTTTCACGGTGTTGAAAGTGGAGCAGTTGTGGGGGAATGTGCAGCTGTAATGGGCGTACAACGAGAAACGATTTCCGGTTTTCTGAGCTGGAAAAATGTCATATACATCTGTAGCTTTCACCGCTTACTTTCATATGTGGCGGACTCGGACAGATAAGCCTCACTCTGTACCCCAGTTAACGAGTGATTCTTTCTCCCTATTTTCTTGAGCAATTGACGAGTAGCAAGGTCGAGAGTACGTAAATTTCAGTTAAATAAGTTTACGTCACTTTACGTCTATGGTCACAATTTTTTTTTGTCATCAGACTACCAATTTGGGTCTATAATGACTATCTTCAGATGTGTTTTATGAAAATATGTCCTAAATACTGTAGCCATGTTTTCATAAAACTTATCTGAAGATTGTCATTATAGACCGAGGACAAAAAAAATTTTGACCATAGACGTAAAGTAAAGGAAATTTATTCTATATTCCGGTCACTGTTCAATTCGCGACTATGTCACAGCTTATAAGTCTCAGTGCGATTAACAGGTTAAATTTAACCATACCAACAACTAACATTACACATGTCTTACTTAGATACATACAAGATGACGCTTACTGAACTATATGAAATAAAATCGTCATAACTTGTGAACGGGTTTCCGTTAGGACGTTCATTCTGCACGATTGGCCGCAGGGTATGATGGGAATTAGTATGCGCATTGTGGTTTGGTTTACCGACGAAACCCGCTTTCATTTCGATGGGTTCATCAATATGAAAAATTGGCGCATTTCGTGGGCTGAGATTCCGTATTTCGCGATCGACATGTCTCTGCACCCTCAAGGGGCGGCTGTGTGGTGTGCAAAGTGCAGTCACGGAATAATCGGTGCCTCTTCCTTGACGGCACGGTGACTACCGAACGGTACGCGAAGGTTTCGGAAGATGATTTTATCCCCTTATCCTGATTTCGACAAGATGTAATTCGTGCAAGATGGAGGAGCACTTTGCGACCACATTCTGGCTCTGGGATCCCCAGAGGCCACTGGTTCAAATGGTTCAAATGGCTCTAAGCACTGTGGGACTTAACATCTGAGGTCATCAGCCCTCTAGACTTAGAACTACTTGAACCTAACTAACCTAAGGACATCACACGCATCCATGCCCGAGGCAGGATTCGAACCTGCGACCGTAGCAGCAGTGCGGTCCCAGACTGAAGCGCCTAGAACCGCTCGGCCACAGCGGCCGGCGGGGCAACTGGCGTAGGCCTCGATTGGTCGCTATAGTCTCTGGACCTGAATACACGCGACTCTTGTTTGTGGGGCTATATTAAGAAAAGGTGTACAGCAATAACTACAAAACCATTGCTGAGCTGAAAACAGCCATTCAGGAGGTCATCGAGTGCATCGATGTTTCGACACTTCAGCGGGTCATGCCCAATTTCGCTATTCGTCTGCGCCACATGTTCGCCAATGATGGAAGGTATATCGAACATGTCATAATTTAAAACCGAATATCTGTAGTGACGTTTACAAGTTGAGTAAAGCGTATGGACGCCGTAATCTGTAACTACTTTACTTTTTTTTTCATATGGTTCAATAATTGTCATCCTGTATTTTCATGAAATCTCTCTCTCTCTCTCTCTCTCTCTCTCTCTCTCTCTCTCTCTCTCTGTCTCCTTATACCATTTTCATTTACATATTTACTCCACAAACCGCTATAAAATACGTCTCGGCGAAAAATTCGTACCAGTATTAACGATTTTTACTACATTTGCGTATTGTGCGAAGGAAGCTGCTTACAGGTCTCGTATTCTACGCGAAATGGACAATGAAAGCAGCAGAATTGTTTTGTATCTCCCTCTCCCCCCCCCCCCCTCCCCCTAGATTCTCTAATTTTACACAATAGGTTTTCGAGAGGAGAATGTCATCTTTCTTCCAAGACTCCAGTTTGAGGTCTAGAAAAATCGTATGGTATATTGGGCTGGTCTTTACATTCGACGGCTCTTCGGCGTGTTTGTGATGAAGATGAGAGTAAATGACTAGGATAACATAAAACCCACTAACCGAGCGAAGAAAATCGGCCCCGTACGGGAATCGAACTCGGGAGCCCGGTGTCTAGACGTATCTAATCTAACCGCTAGACCACGAGCTGCGGTAAGTTCCAGGAATGTACCTCTTATACTTGTATGGGCTGTACCAACCTACGAATGCTACAAATGCATCTCTGAACTGATAAGGACTCAAAATTCTGGAGAAGTACTCTGGAATTGATTGCACTAGTCTCTTGCACGTGGTGTCTTTCACAAGTTTGTCGCACTGTCCCACTACATTCTCTCTTGGATTATCATCCGTGTCGTGGCGCCATATTTTCACAACGTTTCGACGAGTTTTCTAGTCGTCATCTTCAGATGAGGTGCGTTCATGTCTGTTCCTTTACAGCTGCTTGACTGCAAACTCCCCTGCCTAGATCTCAACGGATGGGATTGCTTACTTGTGACATCCCATCAATACGACGAGAACTACTCGATTGTCCCGTCCGTTGGGACTTCGGCAGAAGAGGACTGAAGACGAATAGGAAATCGTCGAAACGTTGCGACAACACGACGCCACGACTTGGCTGATAATCGAAGAAGATTTCACCAACGAAATTCGCCGAGGAAGCTTGCATTCCCGTAGAGATTAATTACATCGCGTACAGAGCATTTAAGCAGTCAGCATTTTCGTACTCCATTCGAGACTGGAACGGAATACAATGGGAACTACACTCTGCCGTCCACTTCACAAAATTGTACGGATTTATTAAAGTATTGTCACTGAAGATAAAGTACGATGCGAGTTTTTAAATACCGCCACTTGGAGCTTTGCAGTCACCGTACTTCGCATGATCGCCAAGTACCTTCAACTGTTGGCTATCCACAAATGCCATTACGGTAGGTTTCGCTTGCATGAACTTATAAATATATATGTTTAAAATGGCTCAGCCGATTGCGAAATAAGCGCTTTTACCCATTTCTCAAATGCAAGAGGCATGCAAAAATACCGAAATTCATCGTAAGGTAAGTGTAGTTTACGGAGAAGACGCTATGGTCGCTGGACTGTTGTTAGAAAATGGCGTAGAGCTTTTAAAGACGACCGCACAAAAGTGCACGGTGAGGAAATGGGCGATTGTCCATCATTACTGATGACCCAGTATCGAAAATCGTTAAAAAAAAAAGGTTTGAGAAGACAGTCGCTACACGATTCATTATTATCTCTAGCCTTTCCGCACGTTTCAAGAAATTTTGTGTATGAAATTCTGACAGCATATTTACAGTATGGGAAATTGAGCGCACGACGGGTTCCGAAAACGCACACAGAATTGCACGAAACCAATCCCTTAGCAAGTGCAATGACCTTTCTCCAGAAATATTGTGTCGGTTGAATACGTTTTTAAGCCAAATTGTCACTGGTAACGGAACATTGGTTGCTCACGTCACACCGGAATCAAAACAACAGTCGTTGGAATGGAGGTATTCAATATCCCCTCAGAATTGACGTTTTAGCAAACACAACCATGCGCTTTGTGTTTTCGTATACTTTGACAACTTTTTGTCTCGGTGTCGCACAGTCAGTGCAGACATTTATTATGAAATCTTATAGAAGCTGCACCGTGCAATGGAAAGCAAATGTGTGCTCCGCGACAGTGTTCTGCCCTTGTGGTTCATCGTACTCAGGGGCCTCTTTGCGTCGTAAGTTACGAACAATCCGATCACCCACTGTATAGTCCTGACGAGCACTTTGTGAGTATTATTTGTTCGTGCATGTAAAAAAGCACCTTGCTGATCAATGCTTCGAGGAAGATGATGATTTCAAAACGTCATTATAGGACAGTCAGGCGGCAGATTTCTTTAAGGATGAATTCCAGAAGCTGGTCAAACGGAACGATATGTACTTCAATGTAGGTGGAAATTACTATGGGCATTCAATAAGTAATGCAAAATATTTTTTCCTGGAAGCGCGGTGGTTTTATTCAGGATTCCAATACACCATATTATTCCCGATTCTTTCGGCTACAACACACTGTTTCTCAACATAATCTCCGTTCATTGCGACGGCTGTACGCCACCTTTCTGGAAGAGCTTGTAGCCGGCCGCTGAGGCGCTTCAGTCCGGAACCGCGCTGCTGCTACGGTCGCAGGTTCGAATTCTGCTTCGGGCATGGCTGTGTGTGATGTTCGTAGGTTAGTTAGGTTTAAGTAGTTCTAAGAGTAGCGGACTGATGACCTCAGATTTTAAGTCCCATAGTGCTTAGAGCCATTTGAACCATTTTTGAAGAGCTTGTAACCCCGCATGGTACCACTCTACTGATCGACCTCGGAACCATCGTCTTGCTGCATCAGTAACCTTCCCATCATACACGTACTGCTTGCCGATGAGCGCATCCTTCATTGGGCCCAATAGGTGGAAGTCAGAAGATGCCAAATCTGGGCAGTCCAATGAAGTTTCGTAAGAACATCTCAGGTGCCACACTTGCGTGAGGCCTTGAGTTGTCACGGAGAAGAAGTGGTTCGTTTGCATTTTTGTGGCGACGGACACGGTGAAGGCTTCAATTTCCTGAGAGTGTGTGCGGCCGACCGGCACCGGGGAGATCGAGGTTGGATGGTTGGTTGATTTGGGGAAGGAGACCAAACAGCGAGGTTCAAATGGCTCTGAGCACTATGGGACTCAACTGCTGAGGCCATTAGTCCCCTAGAACTTAGAACTAGTTAAACCTAACTAACCTAAGGACATCACAAACATCGATGCCCGAGGCATGATTCGAACCTGCGACCGTAGCGGTCTTGCGGTTCCAGACTGCAGCGGCCTTAACCGCACGGCCACTTCGGCCGGCGCAAACAGCGAGGTCATCGGTCCCATCGGATTAGGGAAGGATGGGGAAGGAAGTCGACCGTTCCCTTTCGAAGGATCCATCCCAGCATTCGTCTGAAGTGATTTAGGGAAGCCGCGGAAAACCTAAATTTGGATGGCCGGACGCAGGTTTGAACCGTCGTCCTTCCAAATACGAGTCCAGTGTGCTAACCACTGCGCCACCTTGCTCTGCGGACAGGTTTGTGAGAGCTTGTTGCTGTAATGACAAGAGGAGGAGGAGATTATTGTTTAACGTCCCGTCGACAACTAGGTCATGACGGTGTAATGACAACGCCTCGTTCAACGACTCATTGTGCTTTTGTTCACATCCAGGTCTCCGTAGACATTCTGCAAGACTCTACAAATATCTGCGATGCTCTGGTTATCCAAGAAGTTCTGATTAGAATACACCTTAGTTACAGACGCCATTTTCAAGGCTACGTATATCGCCGCCACCTATCCGTACCTAGTGAAACTATAGGGGCTGAAGCGGGAATATTTCACGATGTCCCACAACAAATTCTGCCATTTTTTTCAACCGAAATTGGCCAAGAAAAGAAGTGTTGCATTAGTATTTGAACGCTCCTCGTATGTTGGAAAGTACACTACTGGCCATTAAAATTGCTACACCACGAAGAAGACGAGCTACAGACGCGAAACTTAACCGCCAGGAAGGAGATGCTGTGATATGAAAGTGATAAGCTTTTCGGAGCATTCACATAAGGTTGGCGCCGGTGGCGACACCTACAACGTGCTGACATGTGGAATGTTTCCAACCGATTTCTCATACACAATCAGCAGTTGACCGGCGTTGCCTGGTGAAACGTTGTTGTGATGCCTCGTGTAAGGAGGAGAAATGCGTACCATCACGCTTCCGACTTTGATAAAGGTCGGATAGTAGCCCATCGCGATTGCGGTGAATCGTATCGCGACATTGCTGCTCGCGTTGGTCGAGATACAATGACTGTTAGCAGAATATATGGAATCGGTGGGTTCAGGAGAGTAATACGGAACGCCGTGCTGGATCCCAACGGCCTCGTATCACTAGCAGTCGAGATGACAGGCATCTTATCTGCATGGCTGTAACGGATCGTGCAGCCACGTCTCGATCCCTGAGTCAATAGATGGGGACGTTTGCAAGACAACAACCATCTGCACGAACAGTTCGATGACGTTTGCAGCAGCATGGACTATCAGCTCGGAGACCATGGCTGCGGTTACCCTTGACGCTGCATCACAGACAGGAGCGCCTGCGATGGTGTACTCATCGACGAACCTGGGTGCACGAATGGCAAAACGTCAGTTTTTCGGATGAATCCAGGTTCTGTTTACAGCATCATGATGGTCGCATACGTGTTTGGCGACATCGCGGTGAACGCACATTGGAAGCGTGTATTCGTCATCGCCATACTGGCGTATCACGCAGCGTGATGGTATAGGGTGCCATTGGTTACACGTCTCGGTCACCTCTTGTTCGCATTGACGGCACTTTGGACGTTACATTTCAGATGTGTTACGACCCGTGGCTCTACCCTTCATTCAATTCAAATGGTTCAAATGGCTCTGAGTACTATGGGACTTAACATCTGTGGTCATCAGTCCCCTAAAACTTAGAACTACTTAAACCTAACTAACCTAAGGACAGCACACAACACCCAGCCATCACGAGGCAGAGAAAATCCCTGACCCCGCTGGGAATCGAACCCGGGAACCCGGGCGTGGGAAGCGAGAACGCTACCGCACGACCACGAGATGCGGGCTTCATTCAATTCCTGCGAAACCCTACATTTCAGCAGGATAATGCACGGCCTCATGTTGCATGTCCTTAACGGGCCTTTCTGGAAACAGAAAATGTTCGACTGCTGCCCTGGCCAGCACGTTCTCCAGATCTCTCATCAACTGAAAACGTCTGGTCAATGGTGGCAGAGCAACTGGGTCGTCACAATACACCAGTCGCTACTTTTGATGAACTGTGGTATCGTATTGAAGCTGCATGGGCAGCTGTACCTGCACGCACCATCCAAGCTCTATTTGACTCAATGCCCAGGCGTATCGAGGCCGTCATTACGGCCAGATGTGGTTGTTCAAGGTACTGATTTGTCAGGATCTATACACCCAAATTGCGTGAAAATGTAATCACATGTCAATTCTAGTATATTTGTCCAATGAATACCCGTTTGTCATCTGCATTTCTTCTTGGTGAAGCAATTTTAATGACCAGTAGTGTAAATTCAGGCCCAGGGTTTCATGGAAAAGTATAGATGTCGTACTTATGTTTGTTTTATATTTTATTTCAAAACGGTACTGGTTTCAAAAACGCGCCTCGCGTTACTGAACTCCTAGAGCAACCCAGACCTACGGCAAAGACTTATCAGTCCATTTTCTGTTGACGAGGCAGAACTTTCTCCCTACTGTGCGCGGAGAAAGCAGAATTCTTGTGCAGTCGCGTATTAATTGGTCGCGTGCCTCTACACGGCGCAGTTTTTTGACCCACGTTAATGGGACGGCGGCAGTCTCCGCTTCACAACCCGCGCTGCCCTGCCGGCAACAGTTTATGTTAATTCGTGCGCGCGCCGGCTTTCGCCTCCCCACTGGCCGGCCGCGCGGGGATGTTTTAATTAAGTGGCTCCTACTTCTACACGAGGGGCCATTAGCTTTCAGCGCGATTGTTCTCCGCAGTTTTAGCGGCGGCAGCGGTAGCCGCCTGTTTTCATCGCGGCCACTTTCTCCGGCGCTGCACTCGTGTTTCGCTACCGTCTCATGGTTGGTGAGGGGGGGGGGGGGGTGCGTGTTTTGTTGTCCACACTCCCCCTGGCCTCGCTTCCTCCCTTTCTTGTGTGCCCCCTTCTGTTTTTTGTAAGGATGCCAGAGTGGTCACGTCTCATTTCCCTGCAGCTGTTTTGTGTCCGTTATGTGGAAGGTGACGATGGACGGGGGTGCTAGCGCGAAAGAATTCCGTGCAAATAGGTTGTTAACGGTTATTCTTAGGTCGATGATGGCTTTGGTAACCGTGACTCGGCACTTCACATACGCTGAATTAGTAGTAGTTGTAGTAATAGTAGTAGTAATGTTATTCATACGTAGATAACTTTTACAAGCACACTACTGGCCATTAAAATTGCTACACCCAGAAGAAATGCAGATGATAAACGGGTATTCGTTGGACAGATATATTATACTGGAACTGACATGATACTACATTTTCACGCAATTTGGGTGCATAGACCCAGAACAACCATTTGATCCGCCTGGGCATTGAGTCCAACAGAGCTTGGATGGCGTGTACAGTACAGCTGCCCATGCAGCTTGAACACGATACCACAGTTCCTCAACAGTAGTGACTGGCATATTGTGACGAGCCAGTTGCTCGGCTACCATTGACCAGACGTTTTCAGTTGATGAGAGATCTGGAGAATGTGCTGGCCAGGGCAGCAGTCGAACATTTTCTGTTTCCAGAAAGGCCCGTTAAGGACATGCAACATGAGGCCGTGCATTATCTTGCTGAAATGTAGGGTTTCGCAGGGATCGAATGAAGGGCAGAGCCACGGGTCGTAACACATCTGAAATGTAACGTCCAAAGTGCCGACAATGCGAACAAGAGGTGACAGAGACGTGTAACCAATGGCACCCTATACCATCACGCTGCGTGATACGCCAGTATGGCGATGACGAATACACGCTTCCAATGTGCGTTCACCGCGATGTCGCCAAACGGATGCGACCATCATGGTGCTGTAAACAGAACCTGGATGCATCCGAAAAAATGACTTTTTGCCATTCGTGCACCCAGGTTCGTCGTTGAGTACACCATCGCAGGCGCCCCTGTCTGTCACGCAGCGTCAAGGGTAACCGCAGCCACGGTCTCCGAGCTGATAGTCGATGCTGCTGCAATCGTCGTCGAACTGTTCGTGCAGATGGTTGTTGTCTTGCAAACGTCCCCATCTGTTGACTCAGGGATCGAGACGTGGCTGCACGAACCGTTACAGGCATGCGGATAAGGAGCCTGTCATCTCGACTGCTAGTGATACGAGGCCGTTGGGATCCAGCACGGCTTTCCGTATTGCCCTCCTGAACCCACCGCTTCCATATTCTGCTAACAGTCATTGGATCTCGACCAACGCGAGCAGCAATGTCGCGATACGATAAACCGCAATCGCGATGGGCTACAATCCGACCTTTATCAAAGTCGGAAACGTGATGGTACGCCTTTCTCCTCCTCACACGGGATATCACAACAACGTTTCACAAGGCAACGCCGGTCAACTGCCGTTTGTGTATGAGAAATCGGTTGGAAACTTTCCCCATGTCAGCACGTTGTAGGTGTCACCACCGGCGCCAACCTTGTGTGAATGCTCTGAAACGCTAATCTTTTGCATATCACAGCATCTTCTTCCTGTCGGTTAAATTTCGCGTCTGTAACACGTCATCTTCGTGGTGTAGCAATTTTAATGGCCAGTAGTGTATACTGCGTTTGTCTTGGTATTACAATTTAAAAACAACAAAAGTAACGCAATATATGGATAAAAAGGTTTCTAGTAAGGTTTTGCAGTACGATGCAACAATAAGGCTGATTGTTGCTTTGTTCTGAGAATACTTCGTACTTGCATTGTAGTCGCTGTGCCAAGTCTGTGAGCGCAGGCAATCACTGGCAGCGTTAGTTTGAAGTGCTTGCTATGGCATCGCGCTCACGGAATGAGATTCTGCCAGTTCTGCAGTACAACTTCGCGCTTGGTTTAAACATAGGCCAGTGCTGTGAGGAAATGACTCTTGTACTCGGTGATGTGTGTCCACATCGTAAAACTATATTCAGTTGGTACAGAGAATTCCAAAGAGGAAATTTCACTCTGGAAAATGTCGAGAGGACGGGAAGGCCACGATTATCGGCTAAGAGGAAAACATTGATGCTATGGAGAAAATGCTAGACGTAGACGCGAGTGACCTATAAGCAGATAGAGGATATCTTAGGGCCAAATTCTCCAGCAGTTCGTTCGATTCCGCAAGATCATTTGCAAGAAAAGGAACTTGGTTCTCTCTGGGTGCCGCATAGACTCACGAAAGAGCAGATGACACGAGGCATGACTTGGCGCAGGGAGATGTTAAAGAAGTTTTCTAAGGGACGATCTCAGTGTGTGAATAACGTCGTGACAGGTGACGAGACTTGACTGCACTATTATGACGTGCCGACCAAGACTCAATACGAAGTTTGGATCTTTGCATATGACGACACACCCGTAGCTGTCAGAAAGTCCCGATCAGTAAAGAAGAAAGTGATAACTATTTCTTTTTTCAAATCGAGTGGAATTGTGGAGCTTGTTGTTTTGGACACACAGAAGACAGTCACAGCTAAGTGGAACACTGAGCAGTGCCTGCCCGAAGTCATCCAATCTTCGAAGAACCTGCGACCGAAGTCAAGAATGGACACTTGGTTCCTCCAGCACGACAACGCTCCAGCTCATGGCGCCAAAGCATGCACCGAATATTTGCGGGGTACAGGACTCATGAAACATGTTGAGCACCCTCCTTACAGTCCAGACCTTGCTCCTTGTGTCTTTGCACTGTTCCCGCGTGCGAAAATGAAGCTGAAAGTAGTGCAGTTTTCAAGTCATGAGGACCTCCTGAAGGACTGGAGCAACGAATGTGCCTTACTCATTACAGAAACTTGGGAGAACTGGTTTAGGGACTGGTTTTGGAGGATGGAGTAGTGCGTTCAGTGCTGTGGAAATTACTTCGAAAAAGTAAATAAAGGTGTTTTGCAAAACATTCCTAGTACCCTCTGTACAGACACTAACATAATGACAACTCTAATTTGACGACGATGGGGCAGGTAGTCGGCCGTGGCCTTATAGTAGGAACCATCCTGGCATTTTCCTGAAGTAATTAATGGATACAGCGGAAAATCTAAATCAAGGTGGCCGGATGAAAACTGGAGCATCCACCCTCCAGAATACAAGCCGGGTCTGTTTAAAACAGTGTTACTTCATTCGATTTATGCCTAGTGCACAACACTGTTTTAGTGCTACACTGTTGATTCATTTCTCACTCCCATTCATTGCACACGTCACACACTAACACAATGGTTCAAATGGCTCTGAGCACTATGGGACTTAACATCTGAGGTCATCAGTCCCCTAAAATTTAGAACTACTTAAACCTAACTAACCTAAGGACATCACACACATCCATGCCCGAGGCAGGATTCGAACGCGCGACTGTAGCAGCAGCGCGGTTCCGGACTGAAGCGCCTAGAACCGCTCGGCCAAACCGGCCGGCGCGCAATTCTCAAAAGTTCTCGAAAAATTCGACTTAGAAGTTTTCTGAGAAAATTCAGCTCTTTAAATGGAAGGCGGTTTCCGCGGCAAAGCACCGTGGCTCACTCCGTAGCGTTGGAGCGTGGTAGTTCGGTAATCGAGGGATCACTAGTTCGAATCTCGCGATGGTCCTTTTTTTGTTCATATCGATTGCCTATATCGTCCAATATAAAAGTCATCAAATATATGTTAATTAACACGTGTCTAATCGTTACTTTTAAGTAAAATGAACTACTTCTTGTTTCTAATTATACATGCTACACAGAATTCGTTTTCATTGCAAATATAAATTATTAATTATCGATATTATATAAAATATTGTTTAAATTTAAAAAATAATAAACTTATTAATGGGCTTTTACAAAATTTCGATAATACTTGCAATGAAAACGCAATTCTTTGGCGAAATGTAATTAGAAAAAAGAAGTCGTATATTTTTCATATAAATAATGATGAGATTTGCATTAATTAGTATACTTTTATGAATCTGTATTAGATGATGAAGGCATTGGAAAGGAAAGAAATAAAACTGAAACACCAAAGACCATAGCTAAATTCTGTAACATCACATTTTATCACGGAAATTACCGTCAGATACTGTGCTGCGTGTAGGAACCAAAATCGTTACACCTTGCATTGGAAAGCGAACATTATCATTGCATTATCTCTCATTTTTATTTATTTGTGTTGTTGGATGTAATGTAAATGACTCCGATTTTGCTGTTCTATTATAAAGACGAAGGGAACTTATAATACGGAAATTACGTATTCTAAGTCGATAGTAAAAGTTGTATTCGAAGAAGAAATAAACGAGTGCTCGTCTCTGATAAATAATTGAGACTCTAACCTAACTATTACTCTTTCAAATCATTTTAATTAGCGTAGAAAGTTTCAGCTACACTACGTCGACGTGGAGTTGCAGAGACTCTAGGGAGATTGGCGAGCGAACCTGCAAATAAACACTGCGACTTTCAACAGACTCAAGAGCACGCAACCAGAAATTTGCTACAGCTCTTTACAAACATATCACCACACGAAAAATTACATACCCACAAGACGAGTTTAGTTTCAATGGACACTTCAATACACCTTCTGAAACCCGGAATACATACGAATCTTGTCTATGAAACCATAAAATACATTAAAAATAACCATATAATTCGAACTAGTAATTCTTTGATCGCCCAGTTGCCATCCTCGATAGCTACGGAGCGAAGTACGCCGTCTGTCGTGGGAATCAGTTTAATTTTAGGGCTTTAGAGAACTTCAAGATGTTCGGAAAACTGGAAAATCGATTTTCTCGCGAATTTTTGAGAGTTGGATTGAACTGCTTTTGGATATTTGAGTTCAGAACTTTACGTGGCTTATATACAGGGTGTTACAAAAAGTAACGGCCAAACTTTCAGGAAACATTCCTCACACACAAAGAAAGAAAATATGTTATGTGGACATGTGCCCGGAAACGCTTAATTTCCACGTTAGAGCTCATTTTATTACTTCTCTTCAAATCACATTAATCATAGAATGGAAACAGAACGTACCAGCGTGACTTCAAACACTTTGTTACAGGAAATGTTCAAAATGTTCTCCGTTAGCGAGGATACATGCATCCACCCTCCGTCGCATGGAATCCCTGATGCGCTGATGCAGCCCGGAGAATGGCGTATTGTATCACAGCCGTCCACAATACGAGCACGAAGAGTCTCTACATTTGGTACCGGGGTTGCGTAGACAAGAGCTTTCAAATGCCCCATAAATGAAAGTCAAGAGGGTTGAGATCAGGAGAGCGTGGAGGCCATGGAATTGGTACGCCTCTACCAATCCATCGGTCACCGAATCTGTCGTTGAGAAGCGTACAAACACTTCGACTGGAATGTGCAGGAGTTCCATCGTGCATGAACCACATGTTGTGTCGTACTTGTAAAGGCACATGTTCTAGCAGCACAGGTAGAGTATCCCGTATGAAATCATGATAACGTGCTCCATTGAGCGTAGGTGGAAGAACATGGGGCCCAATCGAGACATCACCAAGAATGCCTGCCCAAACGTTCACAGAAAATCTATGTCGATGACGTGATTGCACAATTGCGTGCGGATTCTCGTCAGCCCACACATGTTGATTGTGAAAATTTACAATTTGATCACGTTGGAATGAAAACTCTTCCGTAAAGAGAACATTTGCACTGAAATGAGGATTGACACATTGTTGGATGAACCATTCACAGAAGTGTACCCGTGGAGGTCAATCAGCTGCTGACAGTGCCTGCACACGCTGTACATGGTACGGAAACAACTGGTTCTCCCGTAGCACTCTCCATACAGTGACGTGGTCAACGTTACCTTGTACAGCAGCAACTTCTCTGACGCTGACATTAGGGTTATCGTCAACTGCACGAAGAATTCCCTCGTCCATTGCAGGTGCCCTCGGCGTTCTAGGTCTTCCCCAGTCGCGAGTCATAGGCTGGAATGTTTCGTGCTTCCTAAGACGCCGATCAATTGCTTCGAACGTCTTCCTGTCGGGACACTTTCGTTCTGGAAATCTGTCTCGATACAAACGTACCGCGCCACGGCTATTGCCCCGTGCTAATCCATACATCAAATGGCCATCTGCCGACTCCGCATTTGTAAACATTGCACTGACTGCAAAACCAAAAAAATGGTTCAAATGGCTCTGAGCACTATGGGACTCAACTGCTGAGGTCATTAGTCTCCTAGAACTTAGAACTAGTTAAACCTAACTAACCTAAGGACATCACAAACATCCATGCCCGAGGCAGGATTCGAACCTGCGATCGTAGCGGTCTTGCGGTTCCAGACTGCAGCGCCTTTAACCGCACGGCCACTTCGGCCGGCACTGCAAAACCACGTTCGTGATGAACACTAACCTGTTGATGCTACGTACTTATGTGCTTGATTCTAGTACTGTAGAGCAATAAGTCGCATATCAACACAAGCACCGAACTCAACATTGCCTTCCTTCAATTGGGCCAACTGCCGGTGAAAAGAGGAAGTACAGTACATACTGACGAAACTAAAATGAGCTCTAACATGGACATTAAGCGTTTCCGGACACATGTCCACATAACATCTTTTCTTTATTTGTGTGTGAGGAATGTTTCCTGAAAGTTTGGCCGTACCTTTTCGTAACACCTTGTATAAAAAGTTACAAATATCTGACTGTCGAGTGGTCTGCTAGTGAGACAAGAACGTTGCTCTTGTGGAAGGGGCTTGTATCAAAGGCGCGAACCCCTACACAGGGCAGTGAGGATACGACCGCAGTTCCCCTGTGGCGGAGCCGGCCTCGCCCGCGGGCGCTGCAGGAACGTGTTGTTCCCGGTCTGTCGTGGACGGCCAGGTGTTCGCTGCCGGTGTGGAAAGGCGACGGACGCCACTGTGCCGGGTATCCGCTGGAGCGCGGAGGCGATTAATGACTCTGAGCGCGGCGTCAGCCGTCAGGCCCCACAAACCGTAATGCTCCACCGGCAGCCCGGCGAGTGCCACGCGAGCGAAAGCACGGGACTGGCGAAGAAAGCGTGGCGCCTCGTTACCTACCCTCTGGCCGCGTGGTTGGCTGACACCTGGCCACACGGCGCGGGAATTTCTTTCACTTTCAGTGCTCACGTAGCACAGAGGGATTCTGTAGGGTGTGTCCCCAAACAAAAGCAGAACGCTGAAGGAACAACACTGGTCAGACGAGGGCAGAAGTGTCTTACTTCGGATATCTGGAGCCTTCGGTACCACCTCAGCGGATGCAATGTGTGTGGTGCTCGGAATATGCCCCATGGATATCACGATCAAATACAGAGCTCCAAGATACTGGTTAAAGATGGGGAAACTACACTACTGGCCATTAGAATTGCTACACCAAAAAGAAATCCAGATGCTAAACGGGTATTAATTGGACAAATATATTATACTACAACTGATATGCGATTACATTTTCACGCAGTTTGGGTGCATAGATCCTGAGAAATCAGTACCCAGGACAACCACCTCTGGCCGTAATAACGGCCTTCATACGCCTCGGCATTGAGTCAAACAGAGCTTGGATGGCGAGTACAGGTACAGCTGCCCATGTAGCTTCAACACAATACCACAGTTCATCAAGAGTAGTGACTGGCGTATTGTGACGAGCCAGTTGTTCTGCCACCATTGACCAGACGTTTTCAATTGGTGAGAGGTCTGGAGAATGTGCTGGCGAGGGCATCAGTCGAACATTTTCTGTATCCAGAAAGGCCCGTACAGGACCTGCAACATGCAGCCGTGTATTATCCTGCTGTAATGTAGGGTTTCGCAGGGATCTAATGAGGGGAAGAGCCACGGGTCGTAACACATCTGAAATGTAACGTCCACTGTTCAAAGTGCGTCAATGCGAACAAGAGGTGACCGAGACGTGTAACCAATGGCACCCCATACCATCACGCCGGGTGATACGCCAGTATGGCGATGACGAATACACGCTTCCAATGTACGTTCACAGCGATGTCGCCAAACACGGATGCGACCATCATGATGCTGTAAACAGAACCTGGATTCATACGAAAAAATGACGTTTTGCCATTCGTGCACCCAGGTTCGTCGTTGAGTACACCATCGCAGGCGCTCCTGTCTGTGATGCAGCGTCAAGGGTAACCGCAGCCATGGTCTGCAGCCTGATAGTTCGTGCTGCTGCAAACGTCGTCGAACTGTTCGTGCAGATGGTTGTCGTCTTGCAAACGTCCTCATTGACTCAGGGATCGAGACGTGGCTGCACGATCTGTTACAGCCATGCGGATAGATGCCTGTCATCTCGACTGCTAGTGATACGAGGCCGTTGGGATCCAGCACGGCGTTCCGATTTCTCTCCTGAACCCACCGATTCCATATATTCTGCTAACAGTCATTGGATCTCGACCAACGCGAGCAGCAATGTCGCGATACGATAAACCGCAATCGCTATAGGCTACAATCCGATCTTTATCAAAGTCGGAAACGTGATGGTACGCATTTCTCCTCCTTACACGAGGCATCACAACAACGTTTCACCAGGCAACGCCGGTCAACTGCTGTTTGTGTATGAGAAATCGGTTGGAAACTTTCCTCACGTCAGCACGTTGTAGGTGTCGCCACCGGCGCCAACATTGTGTGAATGCTCTGAAAAGCTAATCATTTGCATATCACAGCATCTTCTTCCTGTCGGTTAAATTTCGTGTCTGTAGCCCTTCATCTTCGTGGTGTAGCAATTTTAATGGCCAGTAGTGTAGATAAACTACACACAATAACCGGTGTGCCGATAGAGTCGATACGTCACCTTAAAAGTTGGCGTTTGGATACGTGACAAGGTGAGTGGGGTGTAAGTGATAAGGGACGCAGATTGCACGACTTCCTCCCTGACATAAGGCAGCGGTTGAGAACGAGAAATATCGATCCCAGCCGCGGTATGGTACATTTCGTAACCGGATACGGACCTTATCCCACGCAATTAAAAGCGCCTGAGTCTGAGGCAGACACCTACATACACATGCGGGGGAGAAGGTTCCCCAGAACACACTGTCTTTTTCTGCGGGCAATACGCGAACAATAGACGTACACTGCACTTGGACTACACAGATACAGACATTGATATATACACAGCAATAAGAGACGAAGAACAGTGGGCACAATTAAACGCACTGACAAACAGTAGTTCAAAAACAACACATGAAGAGTACATGCGGACACGACAAAACAGATATGCCTATGTGCAACGTAGCCGGCCGAGGTGGCCGAGCGGTTCTAGGCGCTACAGTCTGGAACCGCGCGACCGCTACGGTCGCAGGTTCGAATGCTGTCTCGGGCATGGATGTGTGTGATGTCCTTAGGTTAGTTAGCTGTAAGTAGTTCTAAGTTCTAGGGGACTGATGACCTCAGCAGGTAAGTCCCATAGTGCTCAGAGCCATTTTTATGTGCAACGTAACAACGATCTCCAGAAGGTGGACAGCGATACCCACAGTGACAGCGAAAATAGTGATAATGAGGAGGAACAGGAGGAAGAAGCTGAGATGTGACAGTAAATAAGCATAAGGTGCTGGCGATCTAGCCAAGAAATCACCAAATGCTGTAAATGGATGGGCACCTAAAGTAGTTAATACATATGATTAGTAACAAATAGGATAAGCAATATTACTTCTCTGCTAATAACCATTTGTGTGTGCGTGTGTGTGTGTGTGTGTGTGTGTGTGTGTGTGTGTGTGTGTGAGACAGAGAGAGAGAGAGAGAGAGAGAGAGAACGCGCGCGTGTGTTTCTGTGTGTGTGCGACTAGCGGTCAACGGCGCGAAGAAACCATTCCGAGGTATTCACCTTCCGTCACATTCGGTGATGGTACTAACAAATCTCTCCTCAGTCCTGTCATCTTTTTATATTCTTCTAAAGCCAATTATTTATATTTCAACCTTAAATTATTGTTATTTTGAAAAGTATCTTTCTTTCTAAATTCTGTAGATAAAACAAAAAAGAAAACTGTAAAAAGATGAAAAACGAAAATTGTGAGATGTGCGACCTGTTTTAAACATTAGGTAACAGGTCTATAATTTGGCAATAAATAAATAAAATAAAATAAATTATAAGAGGCAATCAGAAATTTTCCGTTTCAAGGTATTGTTGTAGCGTGTATGCAACGCAGTGTGACTCCGATTCCTGGTATATAAGCAGTGACATCTTGGCAAGTTATTATTAGTTCAAAAGGCTCTGAGCACTATGGGACTTTGCATCTGAGGTCATCAGTCTTCTAGACTTAGAACTACTTAAACCTAACTAACCTAACGACATCACACAAATCCATGCCCGAGACAGGATTCGAACCTGCGACCGTAACAGCAGCGCGGTTCCAGATTGAAGCGCCTAGAACCGCTCGGTCACAACGGCCCGCTCAAGTTATTATTGAGGTATTCATGTCTTTCTGGTGTTGGGGGTGCGTGGGGGAGGGGGGGAGGAGATTGTTTAACATCCCGTCGACAACGAGGTCATTAGAGACGGAGCACAGAAGCTCGGCGTAGGGAAGGATGGGGAAGGAAATCGGCCGTGCCCTTTCAAAGGAACCATCCCGGCATTTGACTGAAGCGATTTAGGGAAATCACGGAAGATTTAAATCAGGATGGCCGGACGCGGGTTTTAACAGTCGTATCTTTCCGACTTGCATGCGGTAAATACGGAAACATGAACTCTGGCGACGTTGTTACCACAGGCGTCCATACAGGATCAACGTGCTGTTATTTTTTTCTTGCCGGCCGAAGGACAAACACCGAAAAACATCCATCGGAGAATGAAGAATGTGTATGGGACAGCATGTCTGTCGCAAACTACTGTTTTCGAATAGTGCGCCAAGGGCTGCTGCTGCCTCATGATAACGCACATCCCCATATCGCAAATGTAACGTAGAAGTTACACCAACTCAAATGGGAGACATTCGAGCACCTTCTCTATATTCGAGATCTCTCCACGTGCAATGACGTCTCCTTCGATCACTCAAAAAAGGCTCGACCATTCATTTCGGCCGAGGATGTCCAGCAGACAGATTCGGACTTCTTCACACAGCTGGACACAACGTTTTACCAAACGGTTATTTTCAACATACTATGTCCAATTGCCTGACTGGCACACCGATTCTGGATTGTATGGCATTCGACGAGAAACTTTTTGATCGCGTGTTGTATACAGCGGGCCCGGTTGTCTAGCACTAAAGCGCGTGCCTGGAAACCGAGAATGCACCACGGATTAATCAGCTTCTGTTTCAATCTATTCGCCTCTCACCGCCCTGTAGTCTTCATCTCTCCACATGCGGTTACCATGCCTTAAAAAAGGCCTTCTAAGCTTCACGACTGCTGTCGGGTGAGGCTGTATACAGGGTGTTACAAAAAGGTACGGCCAAACTTTCAGGAAACATTCCCCACATACAAAAAAAGAAAATATGTTATGTGGGCATGTGTCCGGAAACGCTTACTTTCCATGTTAGAGCTCATTTTATTACTTCTCTTCAAATCACATTAATCATGGAATGGAAACACACAGCAACAGAACGTAGCAGAGTGACTTCAAACACTTTGTTACAGGAAATGTTCAAAATGTCCTCCGTTAGCGAGGATACATGCATCCACCCTCCGTCGCATGGAATCCCTGATGCGCTGATGCAGCCCTGGAGAATGGCGTACTGTATCACAGCCGTCCACAATACGAGCACGAAGAGTCTCTACATTTGGTACCGGGGTTGCGTAGACAAGAGCTTTCAAATGCCCCCATAAATGAAAGTCAAGAGGGTTGAGGTCAGGAGAGCGTGGAGGCCATGGAATTGGTCCGCCTCTACCAATCCATCGGTCACCGAATCTGTTGTTGAGAAGCGTACGAACACTTCGACTGAAATGTGCAGGAGCTCCATCGTGCATGAACCACATGTTGTGTCGTACTTGTAAAGGCACATGTTCTAGCAGCACGGGTAGAGTATCCCGTATGAAATCATGATAACGTGCTCCATTGAGCGTAGGTGGAAGAACAAACTAAAATGACCTCTAACATGGAAATTAAGCGTTTCCGGACACATGTCCACATACAATCTTTTCTTTATTTGTGTGTGGGGAATGTTTCCTGAAAGTTTGGCCGTACCTTTTTGTAACACCCTGTATATCGACAAGCAAAGACCTTCTAAGGATACAACCCAGGGATACCAACTCTTCCTCATAGATACTGGCAATGGCTGCGCAAGAGGTATAGTCGATACTACACATGAGCTAGTGACGCCAGATAGGATAGTTTACTAATTCAAAGGCGCCACGGAACACCAAAAATATTTCTGAAAAAAAAGAAATTTATATATTTATATATATGTACAGGCTGATCAAAAAGTCAGTAGGTCAGGCAGTCATTTTTTCCTCGTTGTGTTTGGGAGTGGAACAGGGAGAGATGATGCTAGTTGTGGTACGAGGTACCCTTCGCCACGCACCGTATGGTGCATTGCGGAGTATGTATGTAGATGTAGATTTATATAAATTTGAAAACTGAATAAATCATGGAATAATGTAGATAGAGAGCTTTATCTGATCAGAATAGCAATAATTAGCATAACAAAGTAAGACAAAGCAAAGATGGTCTTCTTTACAGGAAATGCTCAATATGTCCACCATCGTTCCTCAACAATAGCTGTAGTCGAGGAATAATGTTTTGAACAGCACTGTAAAGCATGTCCGGAGTTACGCTGAGGCATTGGCGTCGGAGGTAGCCTTTCAGCATCCCTAGAGATGTCGGTCGATCACGATACACTTGCGACTTCAGGTAACCCGAAAGCCAATAATCGCACGGACTGAGGCCTGGGGAGCCGGCCAGGGTGGCCCGTTCGGTTCTAGGCGCTACAGTCTGGAACCGCGCGACCGCTACGGTCGCAGGTTCGAGTCCTGCCTCGGGTATGGATGTGTGTAATGTCCTTAGGTTAGTTAGGTTTAAGTAGTTCTAAGTTCTAGGGGACTGATGACCTCAGAAATTAAGTCCCATAGTGCTCAGAGCCATTTGAACCATTTTTTGAGGTCTGGGGACCTGGGAGGTCAAGCGTGACGAAAGTGGCGGCTGCGCACATTATCATCACCAAACGACGCCCGCAAGAGATCTTTCACGCGTCAAGCAATATGGGGTGGTTGTAATAAAACCCCATGTCATTCCAAGCATGTGTGTCAATTTTTACCTCTCTATCTACATTATTCTGCGGTTTATTAAGTTTTCAAATTTATACTGACTTTTTGATCACCCGGTATATATATATATATATATATATATAATGGGTGATTAAGCTCCCCCTGCCGCTATCGTGTTATGCAAACTGCAACGTTATATCTGTCCTTCATAACCACGTGAGAGAGTTTCATATTCTCTCGCTCGCTGTGTGCAAACTATTAGTTGTACACAAAAAAAGAGCAGGAGCTTTCTGCAGAAAGTGTAGTTTAGTTATATTTGTATTCGGATACATTTTCGCTGGAGGCCACGGTTTTCCAGTTATTCAAGAAATACGTATAAAATAGACCTTCAAACGCACCTTCGCCCCTGTACTCTTCCCTCACCAGTTAAGATTTCTTGTTTGTTGTGCTTGGCACTCCCTCCTACCACGCAACTTTTTTTTTGCAAAAAAAAAAGAACTGTCCAATGTAAGATGCGATACGTTTTTCACATAGTCGTTTGAAAATGACGGCAGCGCGAGATTAGCCGAGCGGTCTCAGGCGCTGCAGTCATGGACTGTGCGGCGGGTCCCGGTGGAAGTTCGAGTCCTCCCTCGCCATGGGTGTGTGTGTGTGTGTGTGTGTGTGGTGGTGGTGGTGGTTAGTGTTTAACGTCCCGTCGACAACGAGGTCATTAGAGACGGAGCGCAAGCTCGGGTTAGGGAAGGATTGGGAAGGAAATCGGCCGTGCCCTTTCAAAGGAACCATCTCGGCATTCGCCTGAAACGATTTAGGGAATTCACGGAAAACCTAAATCAGGATGGCCGGAGACGGGATTGAACCGTCGTCCTCCCGATTGCGAGTCCAGTGTGCTAACTACTGCGCCACCTCGCTCGGTGTGTGTGTGTGTGTGTGTGTGTGTGTGTGTGTGTGTGTGTGTGTGTGTGTGTGTCCTTAGGATAATTTACGTGAAGTAGTGTGTAAGCTTAGGGTCTGATGACCTTAGCAGTTAAGTCCCATAAGATTTCACACTCTTTTAAACTTTTTTTTTTAAATGACGTCACAGCCGACGCTACGGAACTTTCAGTGCGCTAGTCCTGCGCGCACTTGCCCTCTTTTTCTTCTCTCTTCTCGTGTCCTGCCATAGTCAGCCTACAATTCGCACACCCTCCTGGTTGGGGGCAAAGCGCATCGGCGGTGGGCGTAGTCCTCGTGTTGTCACCCCCTGAGGAGATTGCGCGGCTGCTGGAATGTGGCGAGGCGAAGGCGCGCTTCCGGCAGCGGGGAATCTGGGCCAAACTTCACACGCCGGGGAGCAGCGGCGCCACAGGGTGCCGTTTTTGCCGGCGGTGTGCCGTTCTGGGCCCACCGACAGCACGGGACCTCGGCAGCAGGCAGCGGCAGCGGCAACGGCCGGAGCGCAGCCGGCAAAAACCCTGCCCCGGGGCTCCTCCTGCTGCATCCACGGCCAGCAGACCGGCGCGCGACCGACTCCACCGGCACTGAAGCCGCCTCCGTCCGTGGTGGTTCCTAAAGCCGTCGGCACACGGACCGTGCATCCGAGCGTTGAGCGTGGAATAGCGTGTAATACAATTGCACGCTCGGGACTTTTTCCGAACGTGCAGAGCAACAGCTGGCATGTCAGATATTCTGAGCGTGCGTCTGAGTGTTGACCAATGAGATGGCACAACGCCACCTACGTCATAAGCACGGCGTCTCCCTTCAGTACAGAATTGTGAGGCGCCATATTGGCATTCATTTCAAGCCTATATGTACAGGGTGATTCAAAAAGAATACCACAACTTTAAATATGTGTATTTAATGAAAGAAACATAATATAACCTTCTGTTATACATCATTACAAAGAGTATTTAAAAAGGTTTTTTTTTCACTCAAAAACAAGTTCAGAGATGTTCAATATGGCCCCCTCCAGACACACGAGCAATATCAACCCGATACTCCAACTCGTTCCACACTTTCTGTAGCATATAAGGCGTAACAGTTTGGATAGCTGCTGTTATTTCTCGTTTCAAATCATCAATGGCGGCTGGGAGAGGTGGCCGAAACACCATATCCTTAACATACCCCCATAAGAAAAAATCGCAGGCGGTAAGATCAGGGCTTCTTGGAGGCCAGTGATGAAGTGCTCTGTCACGGGCAGCCTGGCGGCCGATCCATCGCCTCTGTAAACTGTTTATACCAACGTTTAATACACCACCTATCAGGAGATTTAGCACCATACTTCGTTCGAAATGCACGCTGAACAACTGTCGTGGATTCACTTCTGCCGTACTCAATAACATAAAAAGCTTTCTGTTGAGCGGTCGCCATCTTAGCATCAACTGACGCTGACGCCTAGTCAACAGCGCCTCAAGCGAACAAATGTACAACTAAATGAAACTTTATAGCTTCTGATATTTTATTATTAGGTTCTGATATTTTATTATTAGTTTAATATAAGCATATAGAATGAAATTTTCACTCTACAGCGGAGTGTGCGCTGATATGAAACTTCCTGGCAGATTAAAACTCGAACTCGGGACCTTTGCCTTTCGCGGGCAAGTGCTCTACCAACTGAGCTACCCGTGCACGACTCACGCCCCGTCCTCAGAGCTTTACTTCTACTTCGTTCGAAATGCACGCTGAACAACTGTCGTGGATTCACTTCTGCCGTACTCAATAACATAAAAAGCTTTCTGTTGAGCGGTCGCCATCTTAGCATCAACTGACGCTGACGCCTAGTCAACAGCGCCTCAAGCGAACAAATGTACAACTAAATGAAACTTTATAGCTCCCTTAATTCGCCAACAGATAGTGCTTAGCTCTGCCTTTTGTCGTTGCAGAGTTTTAAATTCCTAAAGTTGTGGTATTCTTTTTGAATCACCCTGTATATATGCCGCTTCGGAGCACCAGCAAATTGAGAATCACTGGAAAACCCGTTGTTAACTGTGTTTTTTCTCCATAACATTCCCGTTTTTATTAGGTTCTGATATTTTATTATTAGTTTAATATAAGCATATAGAATGAAATTTTCACTCTACAGCGGAGTGTGCGCTGATATGAAACTTCCTGGCAGATTAAAACTCGAACTCGGGACCTTTGCCTTTCGCGGGCAAGTGCTCTACCAACTGAGCTACCCGTGCACGACTCACGCCCCGTCCTCACAGCTTTACTTCTGCCAGTACCTCGTCTCCTACTTTCTAAACTTCACAGAAGCTCTCCTGCGAACCTTGCAGAACTAGCACTCCCGGAAGAAAGGATATGGCGGAGACATGGTTTAGCCACAGCCTGGGAGATGTTTCTAGAATGAAAAGGTAGGAGACGAGGTACTGGCGGAATTAAAGCTGTGAGGACGGGGCGTGAGTCGTGCACGGGTAGCTCAGTTGGTAGAGCACTTGCCCGCGAAAGGCAAAGGTCCCGAGTTCGAGTCTCGGTCCGGCATACAGTTTCAATGTGCCAGGAAGTTTCATATACTGTAATATTTGATGTTTTTTTTAGGGATGTCTTTGTTCGATTGGCTTAATCAACAGGACAGCTTGCGCTACTTGTATAAAGAAATTTGCTCCTTTTTTCTTTTACGCTTCGCAGTTCACATGTTGCAAAGATTCTGCTACTGCATAGGAACAGTGATCAAATAAGACTGACCTTGGAGTTTTACTAAAATGTGTGAATGATGAAATAATGTTCATCTTGTGCGGAGAAGCATTCCAAATTTGTTCCGCACTGTTTGTAATGGAACTTTTATAAGCCTGTGTCCTTACTGATTGGACATGCTACTTTCCTTTTCGTGGACGATGGAGGAAATGTGCGTTTTAATTTAAAAAATGGTTCAAATGGCTCTGAGCACTATGCGACTTAACATCTGAGGTCGTCAGTCCCCTACACCTTAGAACTACTTAAACTTAACTAACCTAAGGCCATCACACACATCCATGCCTGAGGCAGGATTCGAACCTGCGACCGTAGTAGTCGCGCGGTTCCAGACTGAAGCGCCTAGAACCGCTCGGCTACCGCGGCCGGAGGGTTTTAATAGAGCTAGCGTGGGAATTTTACGCGCGACCGTTGAGTAAACAGTGTGATTTACGAACTAGAAACATCCGTCAACTGCCGCGTTGCGATCGCGTATACCACTTTGGGGTCCACGTACCGTATGCATAAGTCGCATCGTTCCTGAGCGTTCAGCAGCACGTTCAACTTGGCACGTTCAACGTTAACGTTCGACAGCACGGTCCGTGTGCCGACGGCTTAAGCGCCGGCGTGCCCTTCCACAACTTCATGTCAGCGCGAGGACGAAACGGCGCAAAGCAAACAAACACTGACGTAAATTGCTAAAATTTCCTGGGCTGTTACGTCGCGATCTTCCGGGATCTGCTGCATGACGCAACGCTACGGTGGGGGAGGGAGGATCAGTTGTGGGCTCGCTGGTGGTCCGGAGGGCACGGAGGCTCACCGACCACGTTGAGGGGCCTCACACTGTCAGTAATATTGTCAAGCCGTCAATATATTGACCGTCTCAAGCCGCGTACTAGAAATATTGACGAGCAATATTCATGGCCCTCAATATGTTCAAATGCCTCTGAGCACTATGGGACTCAACTGCTGAGGTCATTAGTCCCCTAGAACTTAGAACTACTTAAACCTAACTAACCTAAGGACATCACAAACATCCATGCCCGAGGGAGGATTCGAACCTGCGACCGTAGCGGTCTTGCGGTTCCAGACTGCAGCGCCTTTAACCGCACGGCCACTTCGGCCGGCCCTCAATATGTCCTCAGTCTTGTCAGTAAATACTAAGCAACATGTGAGTACAGGCATTGATGGTTTCACAAGATGTTCAGGGGTTGACAGAGTTTTCATGAACCACCCACACGGCCTTAGGATCCACTGTTCATGTTTTCGATTCGCGTTGATGCTTATCATGTCTCAGATTTAGTTTTTCAAGCAGTCTTTTAAAACGAAACAATTGTAATAGGCGTTCCAAGGGTATGCATTGTATGAGGGTGAGTCAAACGGAAACCTTAAATTTGTAATAACAAATAGAAATTTCGCGTCGTTATCCTGTAAGTTGGTAAGCGTGCTACAAACAGCGTGCAGAATGGCCTGTAGGTGACAGCATAGTGAAGATGCACACATACCGTAGCAGTATCAGTATAAAGATTGCACCAGGGAAGAACAGCGTTCTGTTATTCGGTTTTTGCGTAGTGAAGGTGTGAAACCTATTGAAATTCATCGACGAATGAAGGTTCAGTACGGTGACGTGTGTTTGTCACAGCGGCAAGTCTACGAATGGAGTAGGAAGTTTGCAAATGGTGTGACTTCAGTGGAAGATGCTCCTCGTCCAGGTCAGGCACAGCGAGTTGTGACTCCACAGAACATTGCAGCAGTTGAAGCCGTAGTGAAGGAAAACCGTCGAGTGACACTGAATGACATCGCATCATGTTTACAGATTATTCATGGGTCAGCACACCACATTGTGCATGATTTGCTCCAGTTTCACAAAGTGTCTGCAAGATGGGTGCCACGGCAGCTGACTCCTGAAATGAGGGAACGACGTGTTGATGCTTGTGAAGAACTTCTACGGCACTTTGAACGAGAAGGTGATGGCTTCTTTGCAAGAATCGTTACTGGGAACGAAACCTGGGTTCACTTCCACCAACCGGAAACGAAGAGAGCGAGCAAGGAATGGCGCCATTCCTCATCACCAAAAAAGGAGTTTCGAACAGAACCATCAGCAGGGAAGGTTATGCTGACTCTCTTGTGGGACGAAAAAGGCGTCATTTTGGAGCATTACACGCCTAGAGGGACCACTGTCACCAGTGCATCATACACAGATCTCCTAAAAGATCATCTGCGGCCTGCAAGCAAATCAGAGCGAGGTGGTTTGCTGTCAGCAGGTGTCGTTTTGCAACATGACAATGCAAGGCCCCACACTGCCCGTACAACAGTTGCAACAATCACAGACCTGCATTTTGAGTGTCTTCCTCATCCACCGTACTCACCAGACCTTGCCCCAAATGATTTCCGTATGTTTGGACCACTCAAAGACGCAATGGGAGGAAAGAAGTTCCGTTCTGATGAAGAGGTACGCCACGAGGTGCATGAGTGGTTGCGCGGAGTACCAAAACAATTTTTTTCTAAAGTAATTTATGCACTTTGGAAGCGCTGGAGGACTCGCATTGAGCGTGGGGGAGATTATGTTGAAAAGTGATACAGCTTTGTACCACTTGTACACAACAAAATAATATTTTAAAAAATATTTAAGGTTTTCATTTGACTCGCCCTCGTATATAACATGTAAGTTGGTAAGCTTCCACGTCTGGTGGCACTTAAAATAATTTAGGTCACTGGGCTGCGTCTTTGTAAAGTACTAAAGCAGCTAAATTACCGATGTTTCGACCGACTTAACTGCGGTCCTCTTCAGGTCCGTTCACTGCTGTATACTGGCGAATGTCATCCTTTATATACTGTCATTTTCGGTTATCTCGTGGCTGCACCAGTCGTCGTGTCTGAGATGTCATCGGACAAGTAGAAGAGGTTATTGCGCAAGGGGTAGCTGTCCGTGCGAATGGATACGACAACAGCGAGCTATGAGCTACCGAAGATACTCTTCCCGTCCTCGCTTCAGCGACTGTGTAGGCAAGATTCTGCGTCGCGCAGGAATCAGAGCTGTATTTCAGAGTGCTCGCAAGATCCGAAATTTGTTAAGGTCCACTAAGGAGCCCGTGAACGCGCTCCACACTGCAGGTGTCTACGAACTTCGGTGTGAATCGGGCGAAGTTTATGTTGGTGAAACCGGGAGACTCATTAGTACTCGCGTTTCGGAGCATGAAGGTTACGTACGACTGGTACAGAACTAGTCACCTGTGCCAGAACACCATCAGCAGCGTGGTCAACCCTTCAGTTTTCAACAACCTCGCTTGCTTGCTTGGCAGCCGTGGATGCAGCAACGTAAAACAAATTGTTCAAATGGCTCTGAGCACTATGCGACCTAACATCTGAGGTCATCAGCCCCCTAGAACGTAGAACTACTTAAACCTAACCAACCTAAGGGCACCGCACACATGCATGCCCGAGTCAGGATTCGAAGCTGCGACCGTAGTTCCAGACTAAAGCGCCTAGAATCGCTCGGCCACTCTGGCCGGCCCGCCAGTTTCGAAGAAGGCAGTTTCTGGAGGATACTTTCTGCTTCAGCTTCAGACAATGTTCCTAGTAGGTTATTGTACGGTCGAGAGTAACACCCAAATACCTGGGGTGGGAACAGTATTCTTGTGCAACTCCATTCCAGAATATTTCAAGTTTCCTATCAGCTTGTTTATGTTTCAGATAGAATGAACACACTTGCGTTTCCTTAGTATTGGTTGCGAGTTGATTCTTTTCATAGTAAGTACCAAGCTGCTGTAGATCGTGTGTAAGCATTATTAAAAAAATATGGTTCAAATGGCTCCGAGCACTATGGGACTTAACTTCTGAGGTCATCAGTTCCCTAGAACTTAGAAATACTTAAACCTAACTAATCTAAGGACATCACACACATCCATGCCCGAGGCAGGATTCGAACCTGCGACCGTAGCGGTCGCGCGGTTCCAGACTGTAGCGCCTAGAACCGCTCGGCCACTCCGGCCGGCTAAGCATTATCTCTACATCTTCAAACTGATTGCCCTGCGCAGACTGAAGCGACTAGAACGGCAACGTAAAACAAGAGAGGCTATTGAAATAGTCAAACGCACTAACAGCACGAACAGGTAAGATGGCTGCAAGTTACCTATGGTGCTTCTAGCACGGCGGATCGCGCGTCTTCGCCAGGCAACAGCACCACTTGACCCGGGTTTCACAGCGCAGAGTCCGCGAGCGAATTGCCGTGCACCCTTAACGCCTCGCTGCAGGAGAACTTTACCCCTGGATACAAGCTGCAGCTTTGCTATTGCCTTCCAGTCACCAATTTGGACCATCCCAGTGCCAGGGGCATGACCACTGGGATTAGCTCGGTGGGCGGGCCAGAAATAGTAGGTTTGTAATACTTCTGCCACACTTGTAACGCTGCAGAATTAGACTTTGTATTTTGTAGAGTAGACTAATAGATCTGCATTTACCTTGTCAATAGCAATAGTAATAGCCACTAACTGAAGTATGAACCTGCAGTTGTATTAATTATAAGACCCACTAATTAGTTTAGGTAGTGTGTATTTTTATATAATTATTGTTGTATTGTATAAATAAAGTTTTAAAAAAATCACCAACTAGAGACTTACCAGCGTGGCACAGGCAACAACCAACCGATACGCTACGTTCTACAAATCATCTACTAGAGTTGCCTTCCAATCAGCCACCAGGGTACCATAAGGTGTTGGTATCCACTAGACAACCGAAAATGACAGTATATAAAGAAAGTAATTCATCAGTATAAAGCAGTGAACCGCCCTGAAGATTACGATAGCAAATCGGTGGAAAAATCGGTAATTTCGTTGTTTTAGTAGCTTACAATGGCGCGGCCAGTACCAAAAATTATTTTGTGCAAGATTGTATATACCACTTTAGCATGGTTAAAGGAGGATTCTCTACGACACTGCTTGCTTTATTAATTTGAAAATACAGTATAGGTTGGTGAATTACGTAGCAGTTTGGAAAAACGCTTCCACTTCGAAAATTTCTGCGATGACTAGTAAGAGGTCTGTGAAATGCATATCAATTCGCCAAATTATCGCAAAGCGCAAAAAAAAAAGTTTTACGTTAATTGTCTGAGCATATCCTCGCCAGGGAGATATAATTGTTTCATAGGTTTCCATAGAATTTTACTAATTGTGTGTGTTGATATTACAGAACTAAGCTTTTCCGTCGCCAGAAATCTCAGTTATCCTAAATTCTCTTCGACTGCGATTGTCTCTCCCACTAACACTTTCCACCCTAAGAGAAAAATTCTTCAACCTCTTCCTGATAAGTACCAATTTCCATACACTATGACATGTAGAATAAGCTAAAAGTACTCAAAAAATTCTCATGCTGATATTTTGTTCAAGATCTTACTAGACTGATCGTGCTACTCAAAATTATAAACGTGTATAAAATCCAACTGCCACTTCATACATTTGTTTAGACGTCTTATACTTGTTAAATGAAATATTCCCACTCTAAAATAATTCAGGAATTACCTTAAGCTAACGAAATTTAGGTAAAGGCATTGTATTTATCTCGATGAAGTGTGGAATCATCTGTTGCGCTCTGGTGGTCATAATATTAAACAAAACTGATGTCACACGGAAGCTGGGAACTTACACTACCGTTACAGTTCGGAGCGATGCAGAAAAGTGATGTAGTTGAGAGATGAAAATTTAAGACTGAATCCACATGATCGTGCGGGCCAGGGTTAACGTAATTTTATCTCGTCTCGACATTAATAACTTGGCCCATGGTTCTGATTTCAGTCAGCAAATTACCACGTAATCAGTGTATCCTTTTTTTGTAACAGCTATCGGACCAGTTCCTCTTTCCCGTTGTTTTCGGTTGCATGCAAGCTATAGCTAATATGACTACAGCACGCACTTTTTTTTTGGGTGTTCAGCATCTTAACCTTGTAAAACCGCTTTCTTAGCTGACACTTTTGTCAGTGTTATTGACGGTGTGAGGTCGCTTCGGTATACTTAAGACTTGCAAACTAGTATTATCAAAATATTGAATGTGTGTAGGACCCATTCAACTGCTCGCATACTGCGTAGGATTCACCTCCTACTACAGGTGCGATTCTATCATGAGGCCACGATCATAGGGAAATAGCATACAGGTATATTGAACATGTTACCCAGCAAGAAAATTTACACCTGTAGTGTTTACTTTGAGTTCTACCTCAAAATAAAACTCATATCGAAGAATTTAATAAAAAGATACCATAGTGAATCCTGGGAAAAGATTCATTGCTAATGTTGAAAATAACATTCATGGAAGACAGAATATAGCGTTTAAACTTACGAAGTATTTGAATGAAATGGAGAAAGATACTGAAAACATTAATACTATAAAAGAAAATCAATGGATACATCATTACAGAAATTTATGTTACGATGATGATAACGAAGAAAGTTATTCTATAAAACTGATAATAACTCGGAAAATCAAATAGATATAAAATAATTAAAAGCAGCCGTAAATGTAACACAAAATAGAAAATCTACTGGCCTAGAAGGCATTAGCGTTGAATCAATCAAATATGGCAGAACCATTTTAGAATTTTACTTCCATGTTTTCTAATAATTGTTCGGTACGTGAAGAATGGAACACAGCTAAAGTTATTTCTATTTTTAAAATAGACAATAGGAAAGGTACAGGAAATTATAGATGAATGAGTTCACTAAATCAAAGACATTGAGAAGGAGGCTAATAAATACCAAGCCATCTGCGGTCTATGAAGTTTTTGGCTGTACCTACTCTTGTATATGGTTCCGAATCCTGGACAGTAACAAAAAAAGAAAAGAGTAAGAGATGGATGGATGGATGACAGAGACCGGAACAGATGGGTACAACACCTAATCCTCGGAAGATGATGATGATGATGATGATGATGAAACGCCGCTTACACAGTTTGTTCAATGTGAGTACCAGAGACGTCGATGAGCTGCTGAACAGCGCCAGATTTGCACCTGGTGGCCAAAAGTGGAGTTAATTTTTTTTCAGCGTAACTTGGTTCCGCATTAACACATTAGAGTATCAGTTTCGCTGCCAAACGATAATTGCAGCGCTCACTGGACGTTCGCAAGTAACTGCTCTTTAATTACACTTATCCGGCATAATTCGAAAAGAAAAGACCAGAGCTGCATCAGTAATGAAACACACACACGGTAAAAAAAGGCACTCAAATCGGGGGCAAAAGTGTCTGGATACAAGGTAGTGATTATAGGACCCGGAGATAACACTCGGTCAGCCAAGAAAAACTACACGTATAAGTTATTATAGAACACTTACGAAAGGAAGAAATAAAACACGTAATTGAGGCATACGATCAAATGATGGTAAATGACAACCAGCGAGGAAAATTTCCTTATACAGTGTGTTACAAAAAGATACGGCCAAACTTTCAGGAAACATTCCTCACACACAAAGAAAGAAAATATGTTACGTGGACATGAGTCCGGAAACGCTTACTTTCCATGTTAGAGCTCATTTTATTACTTCTCTTCAAATCACATTAATCATGGAACGGAAACACACAGCAACAGAACGTACCAGCGTGACTTCAAACACTTTGTTACAGGAAATGTTCAAAATGTCCTCCGTTAGCGAGGATACATGCATCCACCGTCCGTCGCATGGAATCCCTGATGCGCTGATGCAGCCCTGGAGAATGGCGTATTGTATCACAGCCGTCCACAATACGAGCACGAAGAGTCTCTACATTTGGTACCAGGGTTGCGTAGACAAGAGCTTTCAAATGCCCCCATAAATGAAAGTCAAGAGGGTTGAGGTCAGGAGAGCGTGGAGGCCATGGAATTGGTCCGCCTCTACCGATCCATCGGTCACCGAATCTGTTGTTGAGAAGCGTACGAACACTTCGACTGAAATGTGCAGGAGCTCCATCGTGCATGAACGACATGTTGTGTCGTACTTGTAAAGGCACATGTTCTAGCAGCACAGGTTGAGTATCCCGTATGAAATCACGATAACGTGCTCCATCGAGCGTAGGTGGAAGAACATACTGACGAAACTAAAATGAGCTCTAACACGGAAATTAAGCGTTTTCGGACACATGTCCACATAACATATTTTCTTTATTTGTGTTTGAGGAATGTTTCCTGAAAGTTTGGCCGTACCTTTTTGTAACACCCTGTATCTACTGCAAGACGTCATAACAGCAATAACAAAAATAATGCACTCTGGTGGCCGTTCTACCTCTCACTTCTACCTTTCACAGAGAATTGCAACTCTAATTATTTATGCAGAATGACAATTATTGAACTATATGAAAAAATGTGAACTTGTTACTACGCCGTACACACACTTTATTAAACATGTAAACGTCACGTCGGAGTTAGGTTATGACATGTTGTATATGTCTGCCGTCATTGACGATGATGTGGTGCAGATGAATAGCGAAATTCTGCATGACCCGCTGAAGTGTCGGAATATCGATGCTGTCATTGACCTCCTGAATGGTTTTCAGCTCAGCGATGGTTTTGTGGTTATTGCTGTGCATCTTGTCTTTGATATAGCCCCACAGAAAGGAGTCGCATGTGTTCAGATCCGGAGAATATGGCGACCTGTCGAAGTCCATGACAGACCCAGAATGCGGTCCCCAAAGTGCTCTTCCGGGACATCAGACCTACATCGATGGGGTCGATCTCCGCCTTGCATGAACCACGTCTTGTCGAAATCAGGGTCACTTTGAACAATGGGGATGAAATCATCTTCCAAAACTTTCACGTGCCATCAAGGAATATCGCACAGATTATTTCGCGACTGGACTTAGCACACCACACAGTCGAATGCTATAGACAGTTCGGAAAAAAAACCTTGAGCCACTATCCGTGCAGGACTTTGTGTACGGTACATACCGGTATGTATCATAGTTTTTTCTGGGCGCTGTTACGAAATTCCTGTGCCGAGGCACCTAGTGGACAATGATTCAGTTACTCGAGCTCACATCCTCCCGACCCAGAGCAGCTGACGAGTGCAGGAGTCTTTCCCTGCCGCCACAGTGTCGGCTGTCGACACCGCAGCACACCCACGCCCGCTGACCAGATGCGCAGCGGACGGCCGTCCGCCTTTGTTTACGTTGTGTTCCCGTTATCGCGCGACGTTCCTCCCTGGGCACGGCGGGCGCACGCCGCCGCACTTAATCCGTGCGTCCGATAGCGATCCCGGCCGGGAATTCTTCCTACGTTTCCATCTTTGGCCACTGCTGCTAGATTTCTCCTCCAGCGCCGGCCCGTGGCCGATGGAGCATAACGTATTGGCCGCGTGCATTTCCTACTTCGCATTTACATGTTACCTCGCCCTGCGCGGACAAACCAATCGGATCTCACACGCAGATAGCGGCGAGAAGGGTCCGCGTGTGTGCAAGCGGGAGAAAAGGCCACTTCACTGCTCCGTGCCCGGTCCCCCCACGATAATAAGTCGATAACTTCTTTTTCCATTAAAACGGAACCAGGCCAGCGAGCAATGGTCGAAGGGAGGCGCCTCGGCTTAGCTTTCCCGCTGCGGAGAAAGTCCCTCCACTCGTGGCAAGAAAAGCTCCCAATTCCCGATACTATCTGCCGGATAGGTTCCCAGTTGACGGAAATAGTTTCCGCACAGGTGTCCGTAACGGACATATAACTCGACCAGGCACTTGCACAGGAATCGCACGGCTCTGTCTCACATTTAGAACAGATGAAGTAGCGAGATGCATGAAAGGCATGCCAACAAGCGTTACATAATGCGAAAGGTCTTTGTACACAAAAAAGTTGCCGGCAACAACGATAACAATTATTTAAATAAAAATAAATTTTTAATATAACACGTATTTGAATCGTACTGGAGAGTATAAATAATTTCTCTTAACCCCATATTGACTCCTAATCCCAAACAGATCGTTCTGAAAATTTGTGAGTGTAAATTTGTAATGTCTGTGAAAATAATTGTAAGATTTAACACGAAAAACGTGCTTCACCGGCAACAGATTATAGTGAAGACGTGAACTCAAAATTGTTAAGGCTTTTGTCGCCACTTGATGACGAACTGCCTATTGGCTACTGTCTCGGGTTCTTCGGCCGACGTTCGTCTGATTATTTTACTGACGTTTCGCCAGCACGAGTGGCTGGCATTGTCAAAGCTTCATCCTCCATTGCCGGTGGTGAACTGGAGCCGAGCTCGCGGCCGCAGACTATATGTAAAAAAAGCACTCCGTCTTCAGGCCACAAGTGGCCCATCGGGACCATCCGACCGCCGTGTCATCCTCAGTTGAGGATGCGGATAGGAGGGGCGTATGGTCAGCACACCGCTCTCCCGGTCGCTACGATGGTTTTCTTTGACCGGAGCCGCTACTATTCGGTCGAGTAGTTCCTCAATTGGCATCACGAGGCTGAGTGCACCCCGAAAGATGGCAACAGCGCATGGCGGCTGGATGGTCACTCATCCAACTGCCGGCCACGCCCGACAGCGCTTAACTTCGGTGATCTCACGGGAACCGGTGTATCCACTGCGGCAAGGCCGTTGCTCCAGACTATATGTACCTGGCGCGCCAACGTCCGAGGACTTCTCCGCGGTCATTTCTAGTACGGTTTTCCTCTTGCTACCTGCGACGGTCGTTCGCTGCAGTACGGAAAGCCAGGATCCGTTTACCTTAAGGCTTTCCTCTTTCTTGTTGAAGCTGTTCGCGTGTTTTTGTATTTCTACAGCTTCTCTGAACAAGCGCGTGTGATAGTACTTCCCTACAGCCAGAACTTCCGTGTCGGCGAGTTTTATCACGTGGTCGGTCTCACTCACATGTTCACGGTTGAATAAATCGTAGAAAAATTATTACCGAATGAACGCCAATTTATTTTTTTGGGTATCTTCCCTCGTCATTTTCAAACACCAAAATCAGTGATATAAACTGGAGAGTTCGTAGCGAATACAGCGTGTCATTCTTGACGGAGAGAAATCTTCGGTCGTACAAGTAACTTTGGGCGTTTCCCATGGGAGGCTTTTAGGACCACTGCTTTCCACAATACGTATATACTGAGGTGACAATCATAGGATACCAATTAATATCGGGTCGGACTTCCTTTTGCCCAGAGTAGCGCAGCAACGCGATTTGGCATGGACTCGACAAGTCGTTGGAAGTCGTCTGCAGAAATATTGAGCCATACTGTTTGTATAACCGTCCACAGCTGCGAAAGCATGGCCGGAACAGGATTTTGTGCACCAACTGACCTCTCGATTGTGTCCCATATATATTCTATGGGATTCTTGTCGGGCGATCTGGGTGGGCAAAACATTTGCGCGAATTGACCTGAATGTTCTTCTAACAAGTCACGGACAATTGTGGTCCGATGACATCACGCATTGTCATCCATAAAAATTCCGTCGTTGTTTGTGAACATGAAGTCCATGAATGGCTCCAAATGGTCTCCAAGTAGCCGAACATAACCACTTCGTCAGTGATCGGTTCAGCTGGACCAGAGGACACAAAATGGAAACCGCCTTTACACTTATAAAAGACAAGTACAACAAAAAAATGCATCTCAAAATACACAAAACTGTGCTGTAATAATGCAGTCATAAAAGCCATGGTATCTTTATGCGGCTGAAACTCTCATTTGAAACATATAGAGAGACTTAAATACCTTCAACATTTCGCGGCCCTGTCAGCAACTGTGTAAATATTAATTTTAATAATTAACAGCCTCAGTTGCACCGTTTACCTAGAATTTACCTAGGTTTGAGTCGGGATAACACAATCTTCTTCAGAATAGCAGTAACTACCGTTTGTCCATAGTGGACATCGTCAAGCTAAAACTACAAATCCATAAATTGTCGTCAGACTATAAAACGTATCTGGATTTTTGGGAGAAGACGTGAACGTTCTGCACAGGTTAACATATACGCCCTTTTCCTCAGCTAGACCTTTTATTTCACTTTACTAGTAAATTCAAGGTCAGAAGTTAAGTTCACGTCTTGTCCCAACAGGTAACAATCATCCAGTTTATGCGCAGGCGCAAGGTATTGTGTCCGCCTAGGCGGGCCTCATGACGCTATGGTCAGTTCTAGTACAGCACTCGTGGCTGCCGCAACGCGGTCGCGAAGTGCGGCCGAGGCAGTTTCAGATAAGTATTTACAGTCTGACATAATTTATGGACTTGTAGTTTTAGCTTCACGATGTCCACTTTGGACAAACGGTAGTTACTGTTATTCTGAAGAAGGTTGGGTTATCCCGACTGAAACCTAGGTAAATTATAGGCAAACGGTGCAACTGAGGCTGTTAATTATTAAAATTAAAATTAATATAGAGAGACTTTTACGAAATCCAGAAAAGATATCAGCAAAGTCTTAAGTTCAGATTATACTGTAGAAAGAGCATACAGACAAAGAAAATATAAAAAAATATAAAAAAATATAAAAAAATTTAAAAGTATACCAACATTTACTCGGATGTAATAAAGCGCAGGCATGTTAAAAGAATGGAACCAACCAGATTAACTAGAGAAATTGGGGAATTGTACGGAAGTGGCATTAAAGCTAAAACTGAAACAGTAAAATGGATCGCAGTTTTGAAAGGAGAACCGAAAGAAGCAGGAAAAACACAACTCGATCTACCAGACAGAGAAAAGTGTAGGTAGAAAAAAACCATGAAACCTCGAACTACTTGGTCCGACGAGCGGAAAAGACGTCATTGTGAGAGAAAGAAGCTAATAAGGCCACAAGAAAGACAAAACAAAACTCTAAAATGCCTTTTATTGTACATCACGTAGTGCAGTAGCTGCAAAGACAGTCGAAACGTCCGTTTTGTAGCTGAGTTTGGTGTTTCAAGCTAATGCGGCACTCAAGAGCACCATAAGACGTTGAACATCTGCAGTTCACAGCCTGCATTTTGTTTATAGACCAGCTTACCATCCACTGCTTCGCTCACATAGATTGTACAGGGTGATTCAAAAAGAATACCACAATTTTAAAAATGTGTATTTAATGAAAGAAACATAATATAACCTTCTGTTATACATCATTACAAAGAGTATTTTAAAAAGGTTTTTTTTCACTCAAAAACAAGTTCAGAGATGTTCAATATGGCCCCCTCCAGACACACGAGCAATATCAACCCGATACTCCAACTCGTTCCACACTCTCTGTAGCATATCAGGCGTAACAGTTTGGATAGCTGCTGTTATTTCTCGTTTCAAATCATCAATGGTGGCTGGGAGAGGTGGCCGAAACACCATATCCTTAACATACCCCCATAAGAAAAAATCGCAGGGGGTAAGATCAGGGCTTCTTGGAGGCCAGTGATGAAGTGCTCTGTCACGGACTGCCTGGCGGCCGATCCATCGCCTCGGGTAGTTGACGTTCAGGTAGTTACGGACAGATAAGTGCCAATGTGGTGGCGCTCCATCCTGCTGAAATATGAATTGTTGTGCTTCTTGTTCGAGCTGATTCATCTGTTTCCATTTGAGCAAGGATAAAATCACAGAAATCGATTCTTTTAATCTTATCAGCAGCAGACAGCGCTTGACCCAATTTCAGACGATAAGGTTTCATAACTAACCTTCTTCGTAGGACTCTCCATACAGTTGATTGTGGAATTTGCAGCTCTCTGCTAGCTCTGCGAGTCGACTTTCCTGGGCTGCGAACAAATGCTTGCTGGATGCGTGCTACATTTTCATCACTCGTTCTCGGCCGTCCAGAACTTTTCCCTTTGCACAAACACCCATTCTCTGTAAACTGTTTATACCAACGTTTAATACACCACCTATCAGGAAGTTTAACACCATACTTCGTTCGAAATGCACGCTGAACAACTGTCGTCGATTCACTTCTGCCGTACTCAATAACACGAAAAGCTTTCTGTTGAGCGGTCGCCATCTTAGTATCAACTGACGCTGACGCCTAGTCAACAGCGCCTGAAGCGAACAAATGTACAACTAAATGAAACTTTATAGCTCCCTTAATTCGCCGACAGATAGTGCTTAGCTCTGCCTTTTGTCGTTGCAGAGTTTTAAATTCCTAAAGTTGTGGTATTCTTTTTGAATCACCCTGTATTGTCTGCGCAGTTTGGTTTGGTTTTCCTTTAATAGAATTTTTATGTTGTTCAGAAACTGCGACATCTTCTAAACTTTTCACGCTAATTAAGGCCATAGAAGCATTCTTCTCCAAATGAATTTCTGCCCGAAAAGCGACCCTGGTACCTGGAGTTAGAGGACTTTGCTAATTCTGCCTTTTGAGTTCTTGCGGCGATTTTTCCACAGAAACTTTCATCCTCTAACATACATTTCTTTAGAAGTCAAATGCCAATGTTCATATATTTTTCACAATGTTTTAATATAACTAAATAATTTCACAAAGATTTTCATCACCTGTTTCACTCCCCCGGAGGTCGAATTACCAATAAACACTGTAACAAGTACTTTTTTCATTGTAACCGAAATGTCAAATCAAATTTTCAAAGATTTACCTTTAAAAATACTTTCTTAGCAAATTTCAGCCATTATTTTGCCACTTCAGTGGCTGAATTTCCACGAATGCTGCAGCACGCATTTTTTATTTCTGACAGAAAGAAAAAAACAACTCTGTGTTTTCCTCTGTAGGTCTCAGCTTCAAGTGCCCCCTGCCATACGCCATCGAGGGTGTAGTCCCTGTCTCAGTTACTTTTGCACAAATTGATCCCGACCGTTTCCTCAATGAATCTCAGTAGGCTGACGCGTGAGACAAGATTTTCGTCTCGACAAACATAAGAATTCGCTTGGCAACAGCTGAATTGTCAAAATCTTGGTAGTTAATGTGGGTTCGGTGTTCGGCATGTCACACTGGAAGACAGGTTAGAGCTAAACGTCCGGTCGAAGTCGAAGTCATTAGCGAAAGAGCACCAGCTCGGAGCGCGTCAAGGATTGGGAAGCAGATCCGCCATGCCCCTTCAAAGGAACCATCTCGGCATTTGCCTGGACTCCCGGGTTCGATTCCCGGCGGGGTCAGGGATTTTCTCTGCCTCGTGATGACTGGGTGTTGTGTGCTGTCCTTAGGTTAGTTAGGTTTAAGTAGTTCTAACAAGGGAACCTCCCCATCGCACCCCCCTCAGATTTAGTTATAAGTTGGCACAGTGGATAGGCCTTGAAAAACTGAACACAGATCAATTGAGAAAACAGAAAAAAGTTGTGTGGAACCGTGAAAAAATAAGCAAAATATACAAACTGAGTAGTTCATGGGAACATATGCAACATCAAGGACTATAGGATCGCACAAGCGCCATGGTCTCGTGGTAACGTGAGCAGCTGCGGAACGAAGGTCCTTGGTTCAAATCTTCCACTAAGTGAAAATTTTAATTTTTTATTTTCAGTTTATGTGACAAACTCTTATGTTTTCATCACTTTTTTGGGAGTGATTATCACATCCACAAGAAAACCTAAATCGTGCAAGGTAGAAGAATCGCCAAGTGTACAAGTTAGGTGGGTCGACAACATATTCCTGTCATGTGGTGCACATGCCGTCACCAGTGTCGTATAGAATATATCAGATGTGTTTTCCTATGGAGGAATCGGTTGACCTATGACCTTGCGATCAAATGTTTTCGGTTCCCATTGGAGAGGCACGTGCTTTCGTCTACTAATCGCACGGTTTTGCGATGCGGTCGCAAAACACACACTAAACTTATTACAGTGAACAGAGACGTCAATGAACGAACGGACAGATAATAACTATGCAAAAGTAAATAAAGTAAAATTTTCATTCCCGGGAGGACTTGAACCAAAGACCTCTCGTTCTGCAGCTGCTCACGCTACCACGGGACCACGGCGCTCCTGAGCTCACATTGTGCATGATGTTGCCTATGTGGCCCATGGACTACTTAGTTTGTATATTTTGCTTATTTTTTTCACAGTTCCACACAACTTTTTTCTGTTTTCTCAATTGATCTGTGTTCAGTTTATCAAGGCCTATCCACTGTGTCAACTTATAACTAAATCTGAGGGGGGTGCGATGGGGAGGTTCCCTTGTAAGTTCTAGGGGACTGATGACCATAGATGTTAAGTCCCATAGTGCTCAGAGCCATTTGAACCATTTGCCTGGAGCGCATTATGGAAGTCGCGTAAAACCCAAGCTTGGATGGTCGGCGGACGCGGATCTCAACCGGCGTCCTCCCGAATGACAGCCCACTGTGCTAACCACTCAGACACCTCGTTCGTTACGTCGCACTGCACGTATGGGCTGACCAGTATAATATCACGCGCTTTCAGACTGGATTTTATTAATCAAGGTTTCCAGCAATGATTGAGCAACGTATCACTCTGCGTTGCCCACACAACAGCTCCATGTTGATGTTTTTGTGATTGTTTTTATTGTTCCAGTCTTCAGTCTGAATACTGGCTTGTTGCAGCCCTCCCTGCTAGTCTATCTGAGCCGTGGGCGGCTCGCGCTCATGCCGTTTATTGCTCGTCATCTTGTTTTGGTGATTTACTGGCGTCACTAGGTTGCTGGTTGCTTGCCCGTCAGTGGCAGCAGCAGCAGCGCTTACCGATAAGTGCACTGTCGTACTAACTCTGGAGCGAGCGCTAGTGTTTCGTGGTCGTCGTTTGTCTGGAGTTCGGTTGGGAGCTCAGTCCGGACGCAGCACCAGTGAAGTCTGGGACGGAACGCCAGTGAGGTGAGGTGCGGACAGCCAGTGCTCGCCGACCGCTTGCGACACACATGAACTGTCCGACGGAAGTTGATTGGAGCGGGACGACCGTCGGTCGGTCGTTCGGTTGGTTGTCTCATCGGGCCACGTGTATTTGGTCTTTCGACCGTTTCTGGGGCTCGTCAGTTGGTTATCTTGTCGGACGTGGGTCGGTTCCTTCCTTGTGCAGAGATGTCGTGGCCAATGGGCAAGAGTTACCTCTGCATGGATGGGTCCGAGCAAGGGTGCCCGGGTCGCCGTGTCTCCGAGTTCCGAACGGACATGGAGTGGAGTCGGGTTGGAACTGCAGTCAGCTTCGGACAGTCAAGACTCGACCGACCGTCGCCGACACACGTAACTTGAGTGGGGACGACCTGGGTTGGTCGTTCGGTCGGTCGTCTACCCGACAACGTGTATATGGTCGCCGACCGCTTGTGGAAACTCTCTGTGTGTCGAATTGATTCGTCCTTGTTGTTCCACAGTGATTGCTTTTCTTGTGCAAGTGTGTTTACGTGGAACTGTCTGTAGCTTTTGTGACTTCCACTGAGCAGATGAATGCCATCTGCGTACCGGAATAGGCAGTTGATCGGTTGCGACAGAGGGAATTGGTTAGGTTGTTGGTTGGTTCCTCAGCCGTCCCTAGGTCGTGTTGCAAGGCGATTGTTTAGTGTTACGCTTGGCTGCCTGTCTCACCTAAACTGTGGTTAGAGTTTCCTCCCCAGGCCGACCCTTGGAACACTTCTGAGCACCACTGTTTGTTGCTTGTGATTGTCATTTTATTTGGTCGCAGGTACTGTGCCAGGCCTTCAGCCGTATATTAATATTGTGTGTTTTATATTTAGTATATGGCCTTCAGCCGAACTTCATAACAACTTTAAGATTAGGCCTTCAGCCGTGTTTCATTTAAAATTCTTGTTGCTCTGTGTTTAGGCCTTCAGCCGCGTTTGTTTTAAAATATGTGGCTTTAATATGTAAATCCTTGTCTGTAAGGTTTCTCTTTAGTCATCTTGAATTCTTGAAACGGCCTTCAGCCGTGTTCTCTAAATGTTTATCTTAAAGTTGTCTTTAATTATTCTCGAGTAGTTGTTTGGGTCTTCATCCGACAAGATACTTCAAGTTTTCTTACGATGTTTTTCTGTTGTACTGTGTAAGAGCTTATCTTTAGAGCCTCTCTTTTATTATGTAAAGAAGTTTTCTTAAGATCTTTTGCTGTTGTACTGTGTAAATGTTTATCTTTAAAGCCTCACTTTTATTATGTAAACAAAAATTTTTATGGGTTTTCAGCCGAAGAATTAATTTGAATTTTCCTAAATATGGCCTTTAGCCGAAATTTGTAAATGCTTGGCTTTTAAAGAATTTCCTTAGCTGATCTGAAATATTATTTCGGCCTTGAGCCGAGAAGATATTGCAATTTTACTTAAGTAAGGCCTTCAGCCGTTACTCTAAATACTGGTGTTTTAGAAGAAATCATTTAAATTTATTTTGGAGAAGTTACTTGGGTCCTCAGCCGTGAATTGATATTTGTTGTTTTAAAGAGAAAACTGTGCATTGGTTTGAGGAACAAAGTTGTGTGTTCTTGTATAACTAACAGTAATTGACCTTGGCCCCTTTCCACAGCCTGATCCGCTCTGTCCTGCGATACCGGATTCCACTACCCTGTCGCTCTTCATCTCTGCACAACTACAGCGACTTACACTCATTTGAACCTGCTTACTGTACCACGAAGAGCCGGCCGCCGTGGTCTAGTGGTTCTAGGCGTGCAGTCCGGAACCGCGGGACTGCTACGGTCGCAGGTTCGAATCCTGCCTCGGGCATGGATGTGTGTGATGTCCTTAGGTTAGCTAGGTTTAAGTAGTTCTAAGTTCTAGGGGACTGATGACCACAGAAGTTAAGTCCCATAGTGCTCAGAGCCATTTTTGTACCACGAAGTAGACGAAGTTAAGGAATTCTTCTACCTAGGCAGCAACACAACACATGATGGGTGGAGCAAAGAGGACATAATAAGCAGATTAGCAGTGGCAAAGTGGGCGTTCCTGACCAAGAGAAATCTACTAGTATCAAATACAGGCCTTTATTTGAGGAAGAAATTTCTGAGAAGTCACTATGGAGCACGGCATTGTGTGGTAGTGAGACACTTACTGTGGGAAAACTGAAACAGAAGAGAATAGAAGCATTTGAGATATGGTGCTGTAGGAGAATCTTGAAAATTAGATGGACTGAAAAGGTGCGAATTGAGGAGGTTCTGTACATTATCGGCGAGGAAAGGAATACAAGAAGAACGGACTTACAAGAAGAACGGACTTACAAGAAGAACGGACAAGACGATAGGACGTCAGTTAGAACTTCGGAGAATAACTTCAATTTTACTTGAGGGAGCTGTAGAGGGTACAAACTGTAGAGGAAGACAGAGATTGGAATATATCCCGCAAATCATTGTGGATGTACGTTGCAAGTGCTACTCGGAGATGAAAAAGTTTTTACCCTTCACACTCCCTACGAAATTGACGATTTCTTGGTGCCTCATAACATGTCCTGTTAAGCTATCCCTTCTTTTAGTCAAGTTGTACTATGCATTTCTTTTACCCCAATTCCATTCAGTACCTCGTCACTATTTATTCGCTTTACCCATCTAATATTTAACATTCTTCTACAGAACCACATGACGGTGCAAGGTTACACTCCAGACAAATACCTTTCCAACCTCAAATTTATATGCGATGTTAACAAAACTGCTCATTTTGCTATTGCCGCTCTGCATTTTATATTGTGTCTACTTCGGCCGTTGTCAGTTATTTTAGTGCCCAAACTAGTACATTTAGCTTCATGTTTCCTAATCTAGTACCTTCAGCGTCATTGATCTGAAGCATCTTCCGAAATAGCAAGGAAAAGGCACTTAACACAGCTTACTAAAGACGTGATAAGGCTAGGCTCTCGCAATCTCCTCGGGAGAGAGTTTGAGAGGCGTTGAGGAATAAAGAGGGCCAAAGGAAGGTTAATCATTGCGGAACGTCCGAGTATACGACCTCATCAAGGGTGCTAAAGCTGACACTTGGGGAACGATATAATCTTCATCCGCCTTCGTAACACGTTAAGACGCACCATTATTATGTCCAGGCTGACCAGCAATAGGGCGCAATTATTGAGCGTACGAGTATTTAGCGTCGTAAATGGTTCATACTGGCCATCGTCGATTGTATTAAACGTGAGAGCAGTGAAGCCGTAACACAGAATCATGTAGCGGAAAGATTTTTTCTTTTTTCCACTGTCCTATGCTGTGTCCCTGCGGCCTCTGCAACTCCTCATCGTTGGAACGACCCTTGTGGAAAGGAGATTGTAAACACTCGGCTTCAATCGGAGGGGTCATCGTTTATCACATTTCCTGGTCACGACCATTCTGAATACAAGATCTTGACTGTACGTATACCGTGGCACCCCTTAACGCAGGTACCAGACGCAGAGCAGTTCTCTCTTGGCTTCTAACAGACCTCAGTTATTTCCATCCTTTTGTTCGAGATTCTGAAAAAAGTAGGGGTAAGCTATAGGGAGAGACGGGTCATATACAATATGTACAACAACCAAGAGGGAATAATAAGACTGGACGATCAAGAACGAAGTGCTCGTGTTAAGAAGGGTGTAAGACAAGGCTGTAGCCTTTCGCCCCTACTCTTCAATCTGTACATCGAGGAAGCAATGATGGAAATAAAAGAAAGGTTCAGGAGTGGAATTAAAATACAAGGTGAAAGGATATCAATGATACGATTCGCTGATGACGTTGCTATCCTGAGTGAAAGTGAAGAAGAATTAAATGATCTGCTGAACGGAATGAACAGTCTAATGAGTACACAGTATGGTTTGAGAGTAAATCGGAGAAAGAAGGTAATGAGAAGTAGTAGAAATGAGAACAGCGAGAAACTTAACATCAGGATTGATGGTCACGAAGTCAATGAAGTTAAGGAATTCTGCTACCTAGGCAGTAAAATAACCAATGACGGACGGAGCAAGGACGACATCAAAAGCAGACTCGCTATGGCAAAAAAAAGGCATTTCTGGCCAGGAGAAGTCTACTAATATCAAATACCGGCCTTAATTTGAGGAAGAAATTTCTGAGGATGTACGTCTGGAGTACAGCATTGTATGGTAGTGGAACATGGACTGTGGGAAAACCGGAACAGAAGAGAATCGAAGCATTTGAAATGTGGTGCTATAGACGAATGTTGAAAATTAGGTGGACTGATAAGGTAAGGAACGGGTAGGTTCTACGCAGAATCGGAGAGGAAAGGAATATGTGGAAAACACTGATAAAGAGGAGGGACAGGATGATAGGACATCTGCTAAGACATGAGGGAATGACTTCAATGGTACTAGAGGGAGCTGTAGATGGCAAAAACTGTAGAGGAAGACAGAGATTGGAATACGTCAAGCAAACAATTGAGGACGTAGGTTGCAAGTGCTACTCTGAGATGAAGAGGTTAGCACAGGAAAGGAATTCGTGGCGGGCCGCATCAAACCAGTCAGTAGACTGATGACCAAAAAAAAAAAAAAAATGTATTTTATTCTCTCATTTATTCGCTCTTGGGTATCTTCGGAATTGCGCGGTTGATATTCTGCCGGGAGTCTGATCGTACGACTCTAGTCTCGTAGACTGTGTAACCTAAGACTCTTAGCAAAAACGCCCTCAGCACCTCTACTGTGGAATGTAGATAGTGAATCTTTCCGCCTATTAGAGCAGATGCTAAACTAATTAATATTATTGTTATTCTTACTGTCTTATATTATCGTTATTATTAGTCAATATTCCTATTTGCGATAGTAATTGTAATTACCTCACTACGGTACCTCAGGTGTATACAGATCCCGTGTGATTAAAAAGTTCCGAGACTGGATTTTAAAAAATAGGGAAAACCTAACCTGGCGGTTTTAATGCTTCATGTGTTTTGCATAGTCTTCCCCCACATGAATAAAAGGCAGAGAATGTTCATAAAAACATGTGAAATTGTCAGAAAATTCTTATTTTGGGATATTGTTCATCTCACGCGTCACAACAACTTGAATGTCGGTTACGCCGTCAAAGCGTCGACCCTTCATGTGAATTTCTACACTTTGTCGTTGTGTGGCAGGTTCGTATTGACAACACTACATCTCGTCACCCGTGATGACTCTTTTTTCCGGAAAAGAACTGTCCACGTTGTGCATTTCAGTGATGTCGTGGCAGGCGTTCGAGCGTGGTCATTTTTGTTCAGCAGTCAAGGTGTGAGGCTCGAACTTTGCACACACTTTTCTCTTCACACACTTTTCTCTTTTTCGAAACATTTTGGATAATGACCTGAACACCTGAATTATGAATAATGAGTTCATTGCTCCTTCGCGATTTGTGACACATCGCTGAAACACAATGGCCACACGTCCACTATTTAACACCGCCTGTTCACGACTATAGGTGAAATGCACGTCCGTTGTTTACAGTTGTTAGTTCAAGCAATCACCGTAGCTACTGCACTGACATCGCTTATACACCAGCAAAAAAATCAGTCTCGGAACTTTTTGGACAGTAGGGGCGATGGTTGAATCAATGCTCTCTTTCTGTTGTACTCTAGCATCACCTTCTTCTTCCGCAAAATTTGGATTTCCTATGGTGGAATTCCCTCTTTCGTAACGAAACAAAACGTTTGTGGAACTAGGAATGAGTACAATAAAATGGTATCGACATTCAGTCGCACATTTGTGTGAAAAGGTTTGTCGCTAAGAGACTTCAACACATCAAACACGATAAAGCTAAAAAACTAAATTCATGTTTTACTCGGTACAGTTGAAATAAGATATTCGTTAACAATATTTTTAGCTCTCATTTAGCAGAAAATAACGCTAATCATCAGTAGCAACCATTCTTTCGTGAAGCCATGCTCGACTGTTCTAAACCGGTTTTACTGAATGCTTCTGACGACTGTTAGTTTTGCTGAGAATAACAAATAACTGACGCAGTTTGTGTATGTCCGTCTTACTGCATGGACGCCCGTACCAGTAGCTGAGTGGTAGCCGGCACGGTAGCCCAGCGTGGTTGGTCAGAGAGCCGGTTGGCCTCTGTAATAAAAAAACTGAGTGGAAGGATCAACAAACGAACTTGAACGGATGTCATTGTGACGTCCGCAACGACCAAACACAGCGATCAACAACGAACAAAATGCAAAAAAAAAAAAAAAAGTGGTCAGCGCGACAGAATGTCAATCCTAAGGGCCCGGGTTCGATTCCCGGCTGGGTCGGTGATTTTCTCCGCTCAGGGACTGGGTGTTGTGTTGTCCTAATCATCATCATTTCATCCCCATCGACGCGCAAGTCGCCGAAGTTGCGTCAAATCGAAAGACTTGCACCCGGCGAACTGTCTGCCCGACGGGAGGCCCTAGTCACACGACATTTATTTTACTGCATGGTCGAGGGACTTCAGCTGACATATGTGAAAAACTACGACCACAGCTGTATCTTGAGAATGTCTTTATTCTATCACACGACTAGTTTCGGCGTCACAATACTGCCATCCTCTGGCCCCACCACTGCCAAAAGAGCATTCGATTTTCTTGGCGCATTTACTGTGGGATACTTGTTACTAGCACACGCGCGCTAGCTTTCATCAGGAGTCTATCATCGACACCGTGTTGCCTCGAATCGCCAATTTTGGCTGTGGTGGGGCCCGATAGTGGCGGTAACGTGCCGCCGAAACTAGTCGTCTGATGGAATAAAAACTTTTTCGAGATACAGCTGTGATGTTACTTTTTCTCATATAGTTGTCGTAGATGTTCACCAGAGTTTATCGAAGAAGACAATAAATTACTTTAAAGTAAACTGCAGCGCACTTTTCGAAAGAAATTCAGCGGGGGTTGGGTTTCCTACATGATACAGGCTTCGGTAGAGCATATAGAAACTGATAATTGGTGCTCAGTAGGCGGTGATAAAGGAATTCAGTTGATTTACGCGATACACCAATCCGAACTCAGCATCCGCCAGTCCATAAATAGCTAATGTTACAGTCAATCGATTATGAAAATACAGCAAAACTATGTTTTAAGCTTCCAGGAACTTGCGCATTATAATACATGCAATTATAACCAATAACAACGCACATCACCAAATAATCAAAAACCTCCTAGGTTTTGTATGTTTGTAGTTTATTAAATTACTAATTTCTTTGTGGTAATGATGAATATATTAAATAGGCTAATTATTACAATAAGCTCCTGATCACGAACTTCAAACTCCATGTTATCAGTAATGTTCAGGATATTTATTTCGTTGTAGAAAAGTGTCTGAAAAAAAAAAGATACTTCCAGTGTTACGTTAATCGACCCTGTATCTTTCATTAATAGCGATTGTCACAAAACTAAGGAAACCTGTTTTCATGAAGGTTTTTTGTTAATATTTAATGTTCGTATATATTATGACTTGATATAAGAACAAACAGGAGTCAATAGGAAAGAGATACGGGATCCAATATTAGAATCAGAGTTTAAAACAGCTCTGAAAGACTTACGCTCGAGTAAAGCAGAATGGATAGATAACATTCCATCGGAATTTATAAAATCGTTTGGGAAGGGGCAACAAAAGACTATTCACGATGGTCTGTAGAGTATATGATACTTGTAATATAGCATCAGTCTTTCGGGAAAGCGTCATCCACACAATTCTGAAATGTGCAAAACCAACAAGTGAGAGAATTATCCCACAATCAGCTTAACACCCAATGTAGCCAAGTTTATGAAGAGAATAATACACAGAAGAATCAAATGAAAGCTCAGGATATGTTAGATAACGATCAGTCCGGCTTGGGGAAAGGCACCAGAGAGGCAGTTCTGACGTTGCGGTTCATAATGGAAGCAAGACTGAAGAAAAATCATGACATTTGTCGACCTAGGTAAAGCGTTCGATAGTGTGAAATGGTGCAATATGTTCGAAATTCAGAGGAAAATAGGGTGAAACAATAGGGAAAGACTGGTGATACACAATATCTACAAGAACCAAGAGGGAACAGTAATAGTGAAAGATCAAGAACGAAGTGCTTGGATTAAAAATAGTGCAAGACAGGGATGAAGTCTTTCGCCCCTACTGTTCAATATGTACAACGAAGAGGCGATGACGGAAATAAAAGAAATGTTCAACAGAGAGATTAAAATTCAAGATGAAAGGCTGTCGATGTTAAGATTCGCTGATGACGTTTCTACTCTCAGTGAAAGTGAAGAAGGATTTGTTGAATGGAATGAAAAGGCGAATGAGTACATACTATGGATTAGGAGTAAATCGAAGAAAGACGAGAGTAATGAGAAATAGCGGAAATGAGACCAGCGAGAAACTTAACATCAGGATTGAGGGTCACGAAGCAGATGAAGTTGAGGACTTCTGTTACCTATGCAGTAAATAACCCATGACGGACGGACCAAGGAGGACATAAAAAGCAGAGTAGCAATGCCAAAAGGGACTTTCATGGAAAAGAGAAGGCTACTAGTGTCAAACATAGATCTTTATTTGAGGAATAAATTTCTGAGAATGTACTTTTGGAGCATGGCAGCGAAACGTGGACTTTGGGAAAACCGGAACAGAAGAGAATAGAAGCATTTGAGATGTGGTGCCCAGAAGAATGTTGAAAGTCAGGTGGACTGATAAGGTAAGAAATGAGGAGGTTCTCCGCAGAATCGCTAAGGAAAGAAATATATGGAAAACACTCACAAGATGAAGGGACACGATGATAGGACATCTGTTAAGGTATGAGGGAATAACTTCCATGGCACTAGAGGAAACTGTCGAGGTTAGAAAGTGTAGAGGATGACAGAGATCGAATAGATCCAGCAAATAACTGAGAACGTATTTCACGAGTGGAACTCTGGGATGAAGAGGTTGACATAGGAGAGGAATTCGTGGGGGGCCACATCAAACCAGTCAGAAGACTAATGATTCAGAAGACAACATTTGAGGTTTTTACTTTTAGCTCCAGCTTACTTCATTCAGAACTAGGGTTGACAGGCCCAAAAATAGAAAAGGCGGACACTTTCGCCTAAAAGCCAGACTGCCTGTATTTGAATAGAAACAGCCAAGTGGGTTTTATCAGTCGTTTATTAATAGTCGATTACAGCCAGTTGTTGCAAGATCAACGTTAAACGTGCTTAAATTTTTAAAAAGTCAGCAAAAAGCGTTATAATTTTGCAGTTACGAGCAACTAAGTGCTTTCTCTTCCTCCAAACACAACCGTATGTGTAAAGAAACTAAAAGTTCATCATTAAAGAAAATGAAGAATCCGTTCTTAAGGGACAATAAACGAAAAGGCAATCAATAAATTTGGTCATTTCAGTTACACTTATAGATAAATAACAATAATCTATAGTTAAGTTCTAACATTTCTCATTTAAACACCGTTTATCAAGACTGTTATGTTTCTTGGAAATCATTTCGTGGAATTCTTGAGAGAGTAACTTTAAATTACATAACAACATCATTTTTCTGAGAGTGTCGGTTTGCGGTATATTGCGTTCCTTTGTCGCTGCACATTTATGAAAGTGGAATTGCAAATAAAATTCTGCTAATTTCACTAATTCCTAATAAAAGTCTTGATAATGCTGTGATTTGAAATAAGCTGACCACTTGTCGTGTGCAAAAAGCTTCTTAGCGTCAGAGTCGTCACTTTTTATGTATGAATTTCTTGACATTTTGCCCCTGATCGAAGACTTGACTATCGTTCAAGTTTACGACTTTTCCCTAGACAGAATATCTATAGTTTCTGTTGCATGTACCCTAGGTGGAACACCAGCTAATGTCATCCTCTGGAAGTGCTTTAATTGAATGTTGCATTCACATTCACATGATTTTAAATAGTCCTTGGCAATTACGTAAATACTGTTCATATTAGCTCCGAATTCTTCCACCTGATTTGGTATCGGCTGATCAGAACATTTTACTGGTCACTCTGCTCGTAGCGCGATTGTGATATGTGTTAGGCTTGTTCAGCTTGTGTACAGAAACATAATACACAGGTGTAAGACACATTGGTTGGTATATCTGTATATCCTTATGGTATATCTCCTTATTCCTCCTTACATTTATTCCTCGCGCTTACGTCATTGGCTTGGAACGTGCCTTAGTTGTGCGTCCTCTACTTCATCGCTAAATTGCCTGACAGAAGCCGAGCAGGTCGTATTTGTGTATACACTGAAGCGCCAAACAAACTAGTGTAAGCATGCGTATTCAAATACGGAGAATACGGCGATGCAGTCGGCAACGCCTATATAAGACAACAAGTGTCTGGCGCAGTTGTTAGATCGGTTACTGCTGCTACAATGGCAGGTTATCAAGATTTAAGTGAGTTTGAGCGTGATGTTATAGTCGGTGCACGAGCGATGGGACACAGTATCTCCTAGTTGCGATAAATTGGGGATTTTCCCGTACGACCATTTAACGATTGGGCCGTGAATATCATGAATCAGGTTAAACATCAAATCTCAGACATCGCTGCGGCCGGAAAAAATTATGCAAAAACGGGCCCAATGACGACTGAAGAGAATCGTTGAGCGTGACAGAAGTGAAACCCTTCCGCAAATTTCAGCAGATTTCAATGCTGCGCCATCAATAACTGTCAGCGTGCGTGAACCATTCAACGAAGCGCCATCGATATGGGCTTTCGGAGCCGAAGGTCGACTCGTGTACCCTTGATGACTGCACGACACAAAGCTTTACGCCTCGCCTGGACCCTTCAACACCGACATTGCACTGTTGATGAATGGAAAGATGTTGCCTGGTCGGACGAGTCCCATTTCAAATTGTATCGAGCGCATGGACGTGTACGGGTATGGAGACAACCTCGTGAATCCGTAGACTCTGCATATCAGCATGCGACTGTTCAAGTTGGTGGAGGCTCTGTAATGGCGTTGGGCGTGTTCAGTTGGCTCCTCAGTGTATTTGGCTGTAGACGTCCAGATACGACTCCGACAGGTGACACGTACGTAAGCCTGCTGTCTGATCACCTGCATCCATTCATGTACAGAGTGCAGTCCGCGGACTTGGGTAATTCCAGCACGACAATGCGACACCCCAAAATTGCTACAGAGTGGCTTCTGAGTTCAACCACTTCCGCTGGCCACCAAACTCCACAGAATATCTGGGGTGCCTTGCAACGTGCTCTTCAGAGGAGATCTCCACCCCCTCGTACTCTTACGGATTTACGGAGAGCCCTGCAGGATTTATGGTGTCAGTTCCCTCCAGCACTACTTCAGACATTAGTCGAGTCCATGCCATGTGTTGCGGCACTTTGCGTGCTCGCGGGGCCTACACGATATTAGGCAGCTGTACCATTTTCTTTGGCTCCTCAGTGTATTTGGCTGTAGACGTCAACTCTGTTCACAACATATCCACACTTAAATCATGAGACAAAGTGCATCAAGTTTCATTCCCAATTCCTCACTGGCATTCCTTTCGGGGCGCACGAGAAATACGGGCCTCGCAGTGAACTTGTGATGTCACACTTCGCAAACGCTTGGCTCCGTGCAGGGCCCAACATGTAATTTAAGAGGTGTCCACTAAAAGCCATAACTTTTTCTTGTCCTAAAGAGTACTTAGATGCATTTAAACGCGCAGTCAGGGATTATGAAACTCGTCTGAAGTTGTTACTTGCTCCCCGCCGGAAACGGCCGTTGGCACTCGCAAGATCTGCAGTGTCACGTGCAGTGGCGTACCCGCCACCGCCTGTCTTCCCGTGGGCCTGGATTCGTTTAAAGTTTCAGCCAACAACCTCCGCTTCGTCTTTTGAATCTGCAGCTCTTGTCTTTCTTTCCGTGTCTGCAGTTAAATTATTAGATATAGGTTCCGCTTTTTATACAAAAACACTGTTTTCTCTTGTTACCCAAACACGTTTCGGCACCTCTGTTCTATCATCAGTGGTCTTCGTTTATTGACGTAAAATCACGTTTTCAATGAACAAAAGCCTGTGAGGGTGGCACAGAGTTGCCGAAACACGCTTGGACAACAAGAAAAAAGACAGTGTTTTTGTATAAAAATTCGCAGCCTACATCCGATGACTTACTGCTTTTTTTCTGATGTAATCTAGTCTTGCTATCGATCACACGAACAAGCGACTCGTTCCTGATTCGTCGTTCGGTGCTGTCCTCCAGCTACAAAAACGGGAGTCATCCGCGCGAGGTACGAACGTCTTAATCCATTTCAGTGTAGTGATCTGGTGGTCCTAAACGGAAATGTAGATGAAACTAGCTGAAAGCGCTCCAGTGCGGTGACCGAACGGTTTATACGCTCTTCACTCTCGAATAAACCACGTAATGGCAACGAACGAAAGCTGAAAGCAGAAGGAGAAACCGCGGGCCGGAGTAATGAGTTGCGGCGGAAAAAGGTGGCGGCTCGGCGCCTTCCGAATACTCTGCCCCGGCGATGAGCGGCAGCGGCGGCGGCGCAACATTCAGAGCGTATCGGCAGCTCCGGAGAAATGCGCCCGCCGCACTTTCACACGCACCTTGCAACTCGACACGCAACGCCACGCGTACCACACGCGCCGCGCGAGCTGTACCGCTGGTGACGTGCTCCGAGCCGCGACGCTAGCTGTACTCCCAGCCACACGGCGCACGGTCGACGGGATGCTGGGAAACGTGGCCCGAAGTCTAACTGTTGCATAATTTACACAAGAACTGGTACAGTCGGAGTATTAGGAGTATCGTGCACTGGTGTGCAAAACATAAGGACGGAAGTAACTTTAACGTGACGTGTCACTGCCAAGGAATTAGTTTGTTCACAAAATCACTCTCCGGCAACAATTCCGCGTTTATGGACGGCTACAGACGCAGCGTGGCTCAGTATTTCTGCTGGGGACTTCCAGAGACTTATTGAGTCCCCATGAACCATGGACCTTGCCGTTGGTGGGGAGGCTTGCGTGCCTCAGCGATACAGATGGCCGTACCGTAGGTGCAACCACAACGGAGGGGTATCTGTTGAGAGGCCAGACAAACGTGTGGTTCCTGAAGAGGGGCAGCAGCCTTTTCAGTAGTTGCAGGGGCAACAGTCCGGATGGTTGACTGACCTGGCCTGGCAACATTAACCAAAACGGCCTTGCTGTGCTGGTACTGCGAACGGCTGAAAGCAAGGGGAAACTACGGCCGTAATTTTTCCCGAGGGCATGCAGCTTTTTACTGTATGGATAAATGATGATGGCGTCCTCTTGGGCAAAATATTCCGGAGATAAAATGGTCCCCCATACGGATCTCCGGGCGGGGACTACTCAAGAGGACGTCGTTATCAGGAAAAAGAAAACGCGTTCTACGGATCGGAGCGTGGAACGTCAGATCCCTCAACCGGGCAGGTAGATTAGAAAATTTAAAAAGGGAAATGGATAGGTTAAAGTTATATATAGTGGGAATTGGTGAAGTTCGGTGGCAAGAGGAACAAGAGGAGGAGGAGGAGATTACTGTTTAACGTCCCGTCGACAACGAGGTCATTAAAGACGGAGCACAAGCTCGGATTAGGTAAGGAAATCGGCCGTGCCCTTTCAAAGGAACCATCCCGGCATTTGCCTGGAGTAATCTAGGGAAATCACGGAAAACCTAAATCAGGATGGCCGGACGCGGGATTGAACCATCGTCCTCCCGAATGCGAGTCCAGTGTGCTAACCACTGCGCCACCTCGCTCGGTGGAGGAACAAGACTTTTGGTCAGGTGAATACAGGGCTATAAACACAAAATCAAATAGGGGTAATGCAGGAGTAGGTTTAATAATGAATAAAAAAATAGTAGTGCGGGTAAGTTACTACAAACAGCATAGTGAACGCATTATTGTGGCCACGATAGACACGAAGCCCACGCCTACTACAGTAGTACAAGTTTATATGCCAACTAGCTCTGCAGATGATGAAGAAATTGAAGAAATGTATGATGAGATAAAAGAAATTATTCAGGTAGTGAAGGGAGATGAAAATTTAATAGTCATGGGTGACTGGAATTCGAGAGTAGGAAAAGGGAGAGAAGGACACATAGTAGGTGAATATGGATTGGGGCTAAGAAATGAAAGAGGAAGCCGCCTGGTAGAGTTTTGCACAGAGCATAAGTTAATCATAGCTAATACTTGGTTCAAGAATAATGAAAGAAGGTTGTATACATGGAAGAATCCTGGAGATACTAATAGGTATCAGATAGATTATATAATGGTAAGACAGAGATTTAGGAACCAGGTTTTAAATTGTAAGACATTTCCAAGGGCAGATGTGGACTCTGACCACAATCTATTGGTTATGAACTGTAGATTAAAACTGAAGAAACTGCAAAAAGGTGGGAATTTAAGGAAATGGGACCTGGATAAACTGAAAGAACCAGAGGTTGTACAGAGTTTCAGGGAGAGCACAAGGGAACAATTGACAGGAATGGGGGAAAGAAATACAGTAGAAGAAGAATGAGTAGCTCTGAGGGATAAAGTAGTGAAGGCAGCAGAGGATCAAGTAGGTAAAAAGACGAGGCCTAGTAGAAATCCTTGGGTAACAGAAGAAATATTGAATTTAATTGATGAAAGGAGAAAATATAAAAACGCAGTAAATGAAACAGGCAAAAGGGAATACAAACGTCTCAAAAATGAGATAGACACGAAGTGCAAAATGGCTAAGCAGGCATGGCTAGAGGACAAATGTAAGGATGTAGAGCCTTATCTCACTAGGGGTAAGATAGATACTGCCTACAGGAAAATTAAAGAGACCTTTGCAGAAAAGAGAACCACTTGTATGAATATCAAGAGTTCAGATGGAAACCCAGTTCTAAGCAAAGAAGGGAAAGCAGAAAGGTTGAAGGAGTATACAGAGGGTCTATACAAGGGCGATGTACTTGAGGACAATATTATGGAAATGGAAGAGGATGTAGATGAAGATGAAATGGGAGATACGATACTGCGTCAAGAGTTTGACAGAGCACTGAAAGATCTGAGTCGAAACAAGGCCCCGGGAGTAGACAACATTCCATTAGAACTACTGACGGCCTTGGGAGAGCCAGACCTGACAAAACTCTACAGTCTGGTGAGCAAGATGTACGAGACAGGTGAAATACCCTCAGACATCAAGAAGAATATAATAATTCCAATCGCAAAGAAAGCAGGTGTTGAAAGATGTGAAAATTACCGAACTATCAGTTTAATAAGTCACAGCTGCAAAATACTAACGCGAATTCTTTACAGACGAATGGAAAACTGGTAGAAGCCGACCTCGGGGAAGATCAGTTTGGATTCCGTAGAAATGTTGGAACACGTGAGGCAATACTGACCTTACGACTTATCTTAGAAGAAGATTAAGGAAAGGCAAACCTACATTTCTTAGCATTTGTAGACTTAGAGAAAGCTTTTGACAATGTTGACTGGAATACTCTCTTTCAAATTCTGAAGGTGGCAGGGGTGAAATACAGGGAGCGAAAGGCTATTTACAATTTGTACAGAAACCAGATGGCAGTTGTAAGAATCGAGGGGCATGAAAGGGAAGCAGCGTTTGGGAAGGGAGTGAGACAGGGTTGAATCCTGTCCCCGATGTTATTCAATCTGTATATTGAGGAAGGAGTAAAGGAAGCAAAAGAAAAGTTCAGAGTAGCTATTGAAATCCATGGAGAAGAAATAAAAACTTTGAGGTTCTCCGATGACATTGTAATTCTATCAGAGACAGCAAAGGACTTGGAAGAGCAGTTCAACGGAATGGATAGTGTCTTGAAAGGAGGATATAAGAGGAACATCAACAAAAGCAAAACGAGGATAATGGTATGTGGTCGAGTTAAGTCGGGTGATGCTGAGGGAATTAGATTAGGAAATGAGACACTTAAAGTAGCAAAGGAGTTTTGCTATTTGGGGAGCAAAATAACTGATGATGTTCGAAGTAGAGAGCATATAAAATGTAGACTGGCAATGGCAAGGAAAGCGTTTCTGAAGAAGAGAAATTTGTTAACGTCGAGTATAGATTTAAGTGTCAGGAAGTCGTTTCTGAAAGTATTTGTATGGAGTGTAGCCATGTATGGAAGTGAAACGAGGACGATAAATATTTTGGACAAGAAGAGAATAGAAGCTTTTGAAATGTGGCACTACAGAAGAATGCTGAAGATTAGATGGGTAGAACACATAACTAATGATGAAGTATTGAATAGAATTGGGGAAAAGAGGAGTATGTGGCACAACTTGACAAAAAGAAGGGACCGGTTAGTAGGACATGTTCTGAGGCATCAAGGGATCACAACTTTAGCATTGGAGGGCAGCGTGCAGGGTAAAAATCGTAGAGGGAGACCAAGAGATGAATACACTAAGCAGATTCAGAAGGATGTAGGTTGCAGTAAGTACTGGGAGATGAAGAACCTTGCACAGGATAGAGTAGCTGCATCAAACCAGTCTCAGGACTGAAGACCAAAACAACAACAACAACATTGAGTCCATGCCATGTCGAGTGGCTGAACGACGCTGGGAAAAAAGAGGACGACACGATATGTGAATGCCATTACTTTTATCAGCACAGTGTAAGCTCATCGGGCAAAAAATTTTTTTCTGTGCATGTAAGAGTCTTCCCGCAAACACGTCACATAATTTAGCACTTGACGATTCCTGTATGGTCGTAACGGGGCCGCTAAGTGGACTACGCCTCCCAGTACAGAAATTTATGGGTAGCTGGTTTATTACGGCACATATTATCATGATTTGTATACTTGCGCACAGGGGTTTAAACTCCGAAACTTTGTTTTAAATCCCTTTATACAGAGTGATTTTTTCCACCGTACACAAACTCCAGGGACTGATTGATGACAGGATAGGGAACAAAAAAGATCTATTGAACTTATATCCGGAAATGCATAGTTTCCATGCAGACCATTTATTCAGTCATACTTTGTTACAGAGACTACGGTCTAATACGCGCTGTACCATGCAAGCCACAGTTACAGTATGCGTGTTTTCCTGCTAGAGGGTGCTACTCTTCCTCATACGTCCGCATTCTAATCGAGAGCTTGCCGACATGGTGTTTACTTACAGAAAGGCAAATGGCAACAGGCGGCTGGCAGCAAGGTTGTATCAGGAGACCTATCCCCGCCGACAACAACCACAGCTTTCAATGTTTTCAACAGCGTTTCACCGTTTGTTGTGAGACAGGGTCTTTTCAGGATGCAGGAAATAATGACGTGCCCAAAATTTTCGGGCACCAGACTTTGAGGAAGATGTGACTAACACTGTGGAAGGCGACCGCCGTTGCAGTACCAGGCAATTGGCCCGCCAGTACGGGGTAAGCCAGACGACCGTGTGGAACATTCTCCACGACAATTGTTACTACCCTTACCACTTACAGCGTGTACAGGGCTCACTAGTGACAGACTTTCCACATCTGGAGCAGTTTTGTCGCTGGTTACTTCACCAGGTAACCACCATTCCGGGATTTGCGTCATCCATCCTATTCACAGATGAGGCCACCTTTATGCGGAGTGGTACACCGTGTGATCAAAAGCATCCAGATACCTGGCTGAAAATGACTTTAAAGTTCGTGGCGACCTCCATCGGTAATGCTGCAGTTCAGTATGGTGTTCGCCCACCCTGAACCTTGACGACAGCTTCCACTCTCGCAGGCATACATTCAGCCAGGTGGTGCAAGGTTTCTTGGGGAATGGCAGCCCATTCACACGGAGTGCTGCACTGAGGAGAGGTATCAATGTCGGTCGGTGAGGCCTGGCACGAAGACGGCGTCCCAAAACATCCCAAAGGTGTTCTATAGGATTCAGGTCAGGACTCTGTGGGGGCCAGTCCATTACAGGGATGTTATTGTCGTGTAACCACTTCACCACAGGCCATGCATTACGAACAGGTGCTCGATCGTGTTGAAAGATGCAGTCGCCATCCCCGAATAGCTCTTCAACAGTGGGAAGCAACAAGGTGCTTAAAACATAAATGTAGGCCTGTGCTGTGATAGTGCCAAGCAAAACAACAAACACGACCACACCATAACACCACCGTCTCCGAATTTTACTGTTGGCTCTTCACAAGCTGGCAGATGACGTTCACCGGGCGTTCGCCATACTGACACCATTCCATCGGATCGCCACATTGTGTACCGGGATTCGTCACTCCACACAACGTTTTTCCACTTTTCAGTGGTCCAATGTTCATGCTCCTTAGACCGAGCGAGGCGTCGTTTGGCTTTCACCGGCGTGATGAGCAGCCAATCGAAAATGAAATCCAAGTTTTCTCATCTACCGCCTAACTGTCATAGTACTTGCAGTGGATCCTGATGCTGTTTGGAATCCCTGTGTGATGGTCTGCCTATTACACATTACGGCGGTGTCTGCCAGTCAACAAACGAGGTTGACCTGTACGCTCTTGTCCTGTACGTCTCCCTTCACGTTTCCACTTCACTATCACATCGGAAACAGTGGACTTACGGATGTCTATGAGTGTAGTGTACAGACGTATGACGTAAGTGACACGCAATCACCTGACCACGTTCGAAGTCCATGAGTTCCGCGGAGCGCACCATTCTGCTCTCTCACGATATCTAATGACTGCTGAGGTCGGTGATATGGAGTACCTGGCAGTAGGTGGCAGCACAATGCACCTAATATGAAAAACGTATATACCTTTGATTACATAGTGTATCTTCAATTTCCATAACAGCCACCTGTGGGATGGTATGTAGAGCCCCCATGGTATGGTGAAAGTGAATCATCAGCATTCGTGCAGCCGGAATGTGTGGGCCGGGATAATTGGCGACCATATTTTCGGACACGTTTTCCTTCCACGTCCCCTGACAGGACGGAAATATCGGCGTTTCTTGCGAGTGACTTTGCCTCCCCTTCTGGAAGAAATGGTAGTGATGATTCGAAGGGTTATATGACTGCTATTCGATCGTGATGCAACTCACTTCCCCGTTAACGTCCGGACACAAATGGTTCAAATGGCACTGAGCACTATGGGACTCAACTGCTGTGGTCATAAGTCCCCTAGAACTTAGAACTATTTAAACCTAACTAACCTAAGGACATCACACACATCCATGCCCGAGGCAGGATTCGAACCTGCGACCGTAGCGGTCGTGCGGTTCCAGACTGTAGCGCCTTTAACCGCTCGGCCACTCCGGCCGGCGTCCGGACACATCTCAGTTGTATCTTCGCTGGTCCAGTTGCATGGCCGGCTCGTTTACCGGATCTCAATCCTGCGATTCTGGTTATGGGGCCATCTCAAAAGTATCGTGTATGCAGAGCCCATTCCAGAAGTAGAGACACTGGAGCGGCGTTTGCATGCTGCCTCTGACACTGTTCGGATACAGCCTGACCGATATGAACGTGTGAGACAGAACATGCTGCGCCGCGTACACAACATGCGTTGAGGCGCATGCAAACCATTGTCAACAGATACACTGACTGTGGCTGCGTGGTACAGTGCGTATTAGACCGCATTCTCCTTAACAATGTATGATTCAATAATTGGTCTCTAGCATGGAAACCAAGCATTTTCGGACAGAAGTCAATAAGATCTTTTTTGCTCTGTATCCTCTTCTCAATAAATCCCTATAGTTTGTACACGGGGGAAAAAAATCACTCTGTATTTTACTACATACTATGTTCACTTTAGCTGGGATAGTGTCATTTGCAGATGTGCAAATTTTAATATGAAGGTTAGATAGATATAGCTACAAACTGCACTTCATAACCAGCACGTATAGTGCAAGACCTCACGTTTTACATTATTTTGCGTAGACAACGAGCTAGAAGCCCTAATGAATGACTTCACTTTTTTCGCAATTACTGCTGCTTTGTTCCACTGTAAACGTTAGACTAGTTTTATGATTTGGTACTTCATGTATTTTTGTGAGTCGTAGCCATTGTTTATTATGGTATATTTTATCATCATTTGTTTACTTGTTTATAGGAACTGGGGTTTAACCCCGAAACATTGCTTTTATCCCTTTACATTTTATTACATACTGCGTTCACTTCAGCTGGTGTAGTTTCAGTTGCGCAAAATTTTAGCACGAACGATAGATAGATATTGGTACAAATTGTACTTCGTAACCAGCACGTATAGTGCAAGGCCTCGCGCTTCACACTACTTTTTGTGGAATTACTACAGCAACAGCCCACTAACAACAGGCCAGTGCAGCAATTTATTTCGTGTTATATCTATGAGCTGTGCTCTTTGTTTCTTGGGTTTTATTTTTGCTAAGGTCTGAGTAGAGTTGTATAATGATAGGAATACGAAACCTGAAGTTTTGTTTATCTTTTTATGTACATTGTATTATTTCCGTGTACACGCATTATTGTTTAGTGTCATTTGCAGTTGTATAATAGTACGTACATACAATATTCCTGTTATTAAGTTTTGTTTCTTCCTAAGACCTAGTCCGCGAACCTAAACAAACGTTTCTGTTTGGCCCTAACCCTACCTAGGCGCTTCAGGACCTCTTATTACGTTGACTGTATTTTTTACTAGAAGATAATAAAATTATATGTACATGACGTTTTTTACCGTTATGACTACAACCTTTCTGTATGCATATTTTGGCATTGGTTGCCTTCACATGTGTATGATATGCTGCCAACCTGTGGCTACTGTACTTTTCTTGCGTGGTTCTCCACCCACGGATATTCAGTTCCTACTCAATATGGCACACTTCTGTTGACCTGGTACATTGTATGGTGTCTGTTCTCTCAATTGGTATGTATAATACCTGGCTATACCTCATTTGTACAATGCGTTCAAAATTTGTAATTTGTTTTGGAAAAAATCTCTTTTCAGAATCTGATGACGATATTTTCGAAACGCGTCTTTAAAGAGAGTGGTCACAAAAATACCTGTGGCTATTTTACTGTTATCATAGTGTCCATAATAGCTATTCACATACTTCAATCCAGTATAGACTAAGCGTTTTGCGTCCGTGTGTCCACACTTCAACACCTGACCTACTGCCCAGAGAAAAATGAACATCTACATCTACATCCATACCCCACAAGCCACCTGACGGTGTGTGGCGGAGGATACCTTGAGTACCTCTATCGGTTCTCCCTTCTATTCCAGTCTCGTATTGTTCGTGGAAAGAAGGATTGTCGGTATGCCTCTGTGTGGGCTCTAATCTCTCTGATTTTATCCTCATGGTCTCTTCGCGAGATGTACGTAGGAGGGAGCAATATACTGCTTGACTCCTCGGTGAAGGTATGTTCTCGAAACTTCAACAAAAGCCCGTACCGAGCTACTAAGCGTCTCTCCTGCAGAGTCTTCCACTGGAGTTTATCTATCATCTCCGTAACGCTTTCGCGATTACTAAATGATCCTGTAACGAAGCGCGCTGCTCTCCGTTGGATCTTCTCTATCAACCCTATCTGGTACGGATCCCACACCGCTGAGCAGTATTCAAGCAGTGGGCGAACGAGTGTACTGTAACCTACTTCCTTTGTTTTCGGATTGCATTTTCTTAGGATTCTTCCAATGAATCTCAGCCTGGCATCTGCTTTACCGACGATCAACTTTATATGATCATTCCATTTTAAATCACTCCTAATGCCTACTCCCAGATAATTTATGGAATTAACTGCTTCCAGTTGCTGACCTGCTATTTTGTAGTTAAATGCTAAGGGATCTATCTTTCTATGTATTCGCAGCACATTACACTTGTCTACATTGAGATTCAATTGCCATTCCCTGCACCATGTGTCAATTAGCTGCAGATCCTCCTGCATTTCAGTACAATTTTCCATTGTTACAACCTCTCGATACACCACAGCATCATCCGCAAAAAGCCTCAGTGAACTTCCGATGCCATCCACCAGGTCATTTATGTATATTGTGAACAGCAACGGTCCCATGACACTCCCCTGTGGCACACCTGAAATCACACTTACTTCGGAAGACTTCTCTCCATTGAGAATGACATGCTGCGTTCTGTTATCTAGGAACTCTTCAATCCAATCACACAATTGGTCTGATAGTCCATATGCTCTTACTTTTTTCATTAAACCACTGTGGGGAACTGTATCGAACGCCTTGCGGAAGTCAAGAAACACGGCATCTACCTGTGAACCCGTGTCTATGGCCCTCTTGAGTCTCGTGGACGAATAGCGCGAGCTGGGTTTCACACGACCGTCTTTTTCGAAACCCATGCTGATTCCTATGGAGTAGATTTCTAGTCTCCAGAAAAGTCATTATACTCGAACATAATACGTGTTCCAAAATTCTACAACTGATCGACGTTAGAGATATAGGTCTATAGTTCTGCACATCTGTTCGACGTCCCTTCTTGAAAACTGGGATGACCTGTGCCCTTTTCCAAACCTTTGGAACGCTACGCTCTTCTAGAGACCTACGGTACACCGCTGCAAGAAGGGGGGCAAGTTCCTTCGCGTACTCTGTGTAAAATCGAACTGGTATCCCATCAGGTCGAGCGGCCTTTCTTCTTTTGAGTGGCTTGCTCCTGCCACATGCACTTGGAGGTACTACCCAACCTAAAAACATAATACTCCTAATAGCCATAATTATTAGTCTGCAACTACGGTAAATACTGAAGTAATATTATTCATCATACTGTCCTCAGTCACCAATAAAAATATCTGCACCTATACCCCTGACTCCCTCTGTGTGTAGCCATTATGGGCCGTTGCTATGCGAACGTTGTCGGTCGCCACTTTGAATAGCTGTTCTTCTTTATCTCAAAGTAGTCACATTTGCAGTTGTGTGATTTTTGACCCTGTAGGGTCTGTAGTGCCCTGCAGTCCGCGCAGTTGGGAAACTTGTCATCTGGTAACCGTGACCTCCTGCTTGCGAGAAGTTCCGTTGCTGGGCACGTGTGCTATTACTTGCCGCGCCCGCTCTACCCGTGGAGTAGGCTGGTAGTGTGACGCGTGGCCTTGAGGTAATGGCAACCGCAAGCATAACGCCTCCCGCGCTCTTGCTATGTGATAATCGTGTTAGCTGCCACAGAGGGGCGCGTTATTTGCCGTCACCTGCTTGTTACGCTGCCAACCTTGCAGCCTCAAAGTCACTGCTGGCTCTTGCAAACAGATTTGGTCTTCAGACGTGCGACTTAACGAGTAAATACCAGCAAAATAAGTCTTCCTACAATGAAACTTCCTGAAAGATTAATAAAACTGTGGGCCGGACTGGTACTCGAACCAGGAACCTTGTTTCTGCGGACGTTGCTCTTACCATATGAAATATCGAGGTACAATTCCCTAAGTACCATCACTGCTGTACCTCTGCCATATCTCAGTCCCACTTTCCAAAAGTCACTAAGTTCTCCTGCTTACGTTACGGGACTGTAAGTGGCAGTCTAATGAAAGCCGAACAGCCACCACAACGGGATCTTGGAAAAGTTCCATTCAGAAGTGACCACCGCACGCTTTAATACATTATCTCAATCAAAGCCGAGACGATTAATTCCAATATTAATTCCTGTTTCGTATAAATCGGTAGGCAGCTGATGGATCCACAACCGCACTCTCGCTTCCACTTTCTCGTCCGACTGTAACCGACGTCCATATGTGTCCTTCAGGCTGCCAAAGATGTGTAAGCACATGACGAAAGATCCGGGCCGTACGGAGTATGCAGCAGTGCTTCCCAAACAAATCGCTTCGTCCGATTGGTAGTATGGGGCGGTCATTATACTGCATCTTATCGGAATATGGGGTGTTTCCCACATTTCCCCGCCGAGTTCCATTGTTGGTTTTGCCGTTCGGCCTCGGGCTCAAAATGATAGCACCACGTATGGTCATGATGACTTTCTTCTTCGACTGCAGGAGGCTCTGGCTGGCTCTGAGCACTATGTGACTAAACTTCTGAGGTCATCAGTCGCCTAGAACTTAGAACTACTTAAACCTAACTTACCTAAGGACATCACACACATCCATGCCCGAGGCAGGATTCGAACCTGCGACCGTAGCGGTCGCTCGGTTCCAGACTTTAGCGCCTAGAAAAGCACGGCCACTCCGGCCGGCTGACTGCAGGAGGCCTCTGCTCGTCGAGTTCCACGTGCGTCGAACTACAACCAGTACGCAGCGACATGAAGACACTTTGCAGAAACTGCGGCGTACCAAATAAAATCAAAACGTCCAGGAATGTTGTCGTGCGCCCCCATACGCCAATCGGACGAAGGCTACGCTTGAGCGATTTGGTTGGAGAAACTGCAACACCCTCCTTACAGCCTCGATCTTTCACCGTGTGATTTTCACATCTGTGGCGATCCGAAGAAAGAAATGCGCCGGGCCGGCCGTGGTGGCCGAGCGGTTCTAGGCGCTACAGTCTGGAACCGCGCGACCGCTACGGTCGCAGGTTCGAATCCTGCCTTGGGTATGGATGATGTCCATAGGTTAGTTAGGTTTAAGTAATTCTAAATTCTAGGGGACTGATGACCTCAGAAGTTAATTAAGTCCCATAGTGCTCAGAGCCATTTGAACCATTTTGAACATGTGCCGGTTCCAGTAGGACGAGGAAGAACAAGAGTGGGCGCGGTTGTCGACTCGTCAGGGTTCGTGTCCGCAACCCGTAGTCTAATGGCTAGCGTTGGTGCCTCTGGATCATGGAGTCCCTTATTCGATTCATGACCGGGTTGGCGATTTTCTCTGCCCGGAGACTGGATGTTTGTGCTGACCTCATCATTTCATCATTATCATTCGTGACAGTGGCGAGATTGGATTGTGCCGGCCGCGGTGGCCGAGCGGTTCTAGGCGCTTCAGTCCGGAACCGCGCGGCAGCTACTGTCGCAGCTTCTAATCCTGCCTCGGGCATGGATGTGTATGATGTCCTTAAGTTAGTTAGGTTTAAGTAGTTCTAAGTTCTAGGGGACTGATGACCTAAGATGTTAAGTCCCATAGTTCTCAGAGCCATTTGAACCAGTGGATTGTGTAAAAAAATTGGACTGTGGAAAAATTGGGACTTTGTACGGGCGCTGAGGGCCGCGGAGTTAAGCGCCCAACAAACCAGACATCATAGTCAGCGTCCGACCACGTTCTGCGGAGCGGGAACTGATCGTCTTGTTTTCCAGTGCGACAAATTTCTTAAAGCGTGTGGTAATTACTTTTGAATCGAGCCATTCCACGGTCCCGCGCGGCGGGTGTTCGTTTTCCATTTGGCTGCCTCTCCTTGCACTCCTAGAAGGAAAGATATTGCAGAGACATGGCTCAGTCACAGGTAAGTCCCCGTCAAGGAAGATATAAGAAACTGACTAGCACAGAGTAACAGGGCAGTCCTCGTTTAAAGAACTCTAAAATATCAAACACAGGCTTCAATTTTACTAAGATATTCTGAGAATGGACACATCTGATCCAGAATACCTGGACCCCCATACGTGATGCGGAACTGAGAGAGGCGAACGCGCCAGTATAGGAGGAAGCAGAGGGTTTGTCAGCAACATCAGAATGGGTCGGTGAGCTCAGTGATTTCGAACGTGGAACAGTCACTGGGCGCCACTTGAGTAATAAATCCATCACGGTCATTTCAGCCTTTTTAAGGCTGCCCAGATCGACTGTTGGCGATGCGATTGTGAAGTGGAAGCGCGACGGAAGAACAACCGCAGCTGAACCACGGCCAGGTAGACCTCATGTAGAGTGTACGCAGAACAGCGCGGCCGGTAGATGTGAAGTCGCCAGTGTACGTTATGGGAAGCCGGTGGTGGTGGGGGTTACGGGCAAGCGCTACAGAGAAAATGCCGAGTGCTGGAGGAGAGGTGCCGTTCTAAACTGAAGCACTCGCTCACATTTCTTGTAAATGTTAAGTGGAGCCCTCCACGACCATACTTGCATGGTGATCATTGAAAAAGATGTCCGCCCCTGGTAGCTAAGTGGTCAGCGCGACTGAATGTCATACCTAACGGCCCGGGTTCGATTCCCGACTGGGTCGGAGATTTTCTCCGCTCAGGGGCTGGGTGTTGTGTTGCCCTTATCATCATCATTTCGTCCCCATCAACACGCAAGTTGCCGACGTGGCATCAACTCGAAAGACTTGCACTAGGCGAACGGTCTACCCGACGGAAGGCCCTAGCCACACAGCATTTCCATTTCCTTTCAAAAAGATGCTCCATCTCTACTTTGGTTAGTATGTAACCTCCCCACAAAAAAATTGTAATAAAATAATTATTGTGGATAGCGATTCTAATTTTAGTGTAACCTCAGAACAAAATTGGTTCCCATTTATAACCTCCCTACAGAAATTCATTCACATTCAACCTCCACACAAAATTTGTTTCCCATTTAATGTAAGCTTGAAACAGAAAAATTCCTAAACCTCGTAATAGAAAATAAATTCAGTAACCTGGTAGAATTTGGACGACAGCAGCGCTGCCTCATGGCCCTGTAAGATCATTCGGAATAAAAAAGGAAAAATTCTTACCTCAATAAAAACGGCGAATATATCTGCTCTTATATAAAATTTTTCCGAGACAGCTCTGTGCAATGCTGGCCGATAGATTTGTAATTTATGAAAGGAAGCAACTGATTTTTCTTTTGCAACAATAGGAATTATCATGGATTGAAGAAATTAGTAAATTCTTTAAATTGAAATGAATGTTTGTTAGAAATTACTTTACATCACGAAGATTATTATTAGGACATTTTTAAAAGATTTACATGGGACTTCACATAACATTACTAGATATGCGCGAGGCTGCTTTTTACCTTGTACAATAATACTCAGGCTCCGGCATCGCTGCACCGCGACCGGCCCAGCCAACACGATACACCAGACTGGACTGACAAGCGCAGACAGGCGACTAGCAACAACTTACTGCTACTGCTACACAGTTCGTACTGCAGTCAACACTGCTCTTTGGTCTCAGATTCTCTTACAGCTTACATATCGCAGGCAGCATATACCTCTTACAAGTATCTAAAAAGAATTCTATAAAAAATATAACAAAACCAGCGATTTATTTTCGGCTAACTTGTTAACCATTTGTAACTTTCAGAGGACCGTCATGAGTGGCTAATTTTGAGTAAAACCTACACATTTGTCCTGCTGCCATGTTAAAATTTGCTTCTTTTACAAAAACACAGTGGAGCATAGACAGTGTCACCTCACTAACATCATGTGCAGACGCAATTGCGAGAGAATTTTGAACAGTGGTTTATTAAGTGTGGTTGCTTCAAATGGCTCTGAGCACTATGGGACTTAACTGCTGAGGTCATCAGTCCCCTAAAACTTAGAACTACTTAAACCTAACTAACCTAAGGACATTACACACATCCATGCCCGAGGCAGGATTCGAACCTGCGACCGTAGCGGCCGCGCGGTTCCAGACTGTAGAGCCTAGAACCGCTGGGCCACTCCGGCCGGGTATTAAGAGTGGAACTGAGAAAAAGTAAGGTGAGTAGCTTAAGAAACAGCACATCCTCGGTATAAAGATAAACGTGTAATGTCTTCATACGTTACTCAAAAATCCATAGCATTTCTCATTTCACCATCCATCGATAGCCCTTTAAAATTACGTTCTTTCATCGAAAAACTCTGTAGTTAGTGTAATAACACGGTACACAATGAGATTTTGTTCAAAAATGTTCAAATGTGTGTGAAATCTTATGGGACTTAACTGCTAAGGTCATCAGTCCCTAAGCTTACACACGACTTAACCTAAATTATCCTAAGGACAAACACACACACCCATGCCCGAGGGAGGACTCGAGCCTCCGCCGGGAATAGCCGCACGATCCATGACTGCAGCGCCTTAGACCGCTCGGCTAATCCCACACGGCTGAAGTTTTGCATCATAACCATGTGGCAAAATACTCTCCTCTTTACATGCTATCATTTGCCAAAATCACATTTCGATATCTCAAAGTTTTATGAAATATGAGGAATGTTGTGGATATTTGATTGCGGCCGCTGTGGCCGAACGGTTCTAGACGCTTCAGTCTGGAACCGTGCGACAGCTACGGTCGCAAGTTCGAATCCTGCCTCGGGCATGGATGTGTGTGATATCCTTAGGTTAGTTAGGTTTAAGTAGTTCTAAGTTCTAGGGGACTGGTGACCTCAGATGTTAAGTCCCATAGTGCTCAGAGCCATTTGAACCATTTTTTTATATTTGACTCTGGCTCTATGGCTGGTGTGCGCAATCTTAAATGCGTGTACTACATCAGATCAATTTTCTTGCGATTGGTGACAGATAACGTTCACCCAAGTCTAAAGAAAAATTCAGTATGTTTGCTAAATGTCATACGCAGAAACATACAGTACTGGCCATTAAAATTGCTACACCACGAAGATGACGTGCTACAGAAGCGAAATTTAACCTACAGGAAGAAGATGCTGTGATATGCAAATGATTAGCTTCTCAGAGCATTGACACAAGGTTGGCGCGGGTGGTGACACCTACAACGTGCTGACATGAGGAAAGTTTCCAACCGATTACTCATACACAAACAGCAGTTGACCGGCGTTGCCTGGTGAAACGTTGTTGTGATGCCTCGTGTAAGGAGGAGAAATGCGTACCATCACGTTTCCGACTTTGATAAAGGTCGGATTACATTGCTGCTCGCGTTGGTCGAGATCCAATGGCAGTTAGTAGAATATGGAATCGGTGGGTTCAGGTGGGTAATACGGAACGCCGTGCTGGATCCCAACGACCTCGTATAACTAGCAGTCGAGATGACAGGCATCTTATCCGCATGGCTGTAACAGATCGTGCAGCCACGTCTCGATCCCTGAGTCAACAGATGAGGACGTTTGCAAGACAACAACCATCTGCACGAACAGTTCGACGACGTTTGCAGCAGCACGAACTATCAGGTCGCAGACCATGGCTGCGGTTACCCTTGACGCTGCATCACAGGCAGGAGCGCCCGCGATGGTGTACTCAACGACGAATCTGGGTGCACGAATAGCAAAACGTCATTTTTTCGGATGAATGCAGGTTCTGTTTACAGCATCTCGATTGTCGCATCCATGTTTGGCGACATCGCGATGAACGCACATTGGAAGCGTGTATTCGTCATCGCCATACTGGCGTATCACCCGGCGTGATGGTAGGGGTGCCACCTCTTGTTCACATTGATGGCACATTTGAGATGTGTTACGACCCGTGTCTGTACCCTTCATTCGATCCCTGCGAAACCCTACATTTCAGCAGGATAATGCACGACCGTATGTTGCAGATCCTGTACGGGCCTTTCTGGATACAGAAAATGTTCGACTGCTGCCCTGGCCAGCGTATTCTCCAGATCTCTCACCAACTGAAAACGTCTGGTCAATGGTGGTCGAGCAACTGGCTCGTCACAATACGCCAGTCACTACTCTTGATTAACTGTGACATCGTGTTGAAGCCTTATGGGCAGCTGCACCTGTGCACGCCATCCAAGCTCTGTTTGACTCAAGAGCCAGGCGTATCAAGACCGTTATTACGGCCAGAGGTGGTTGTTCTGTGTACTGATTTCTCAGGATCTATGCACATGTCAGTTCTAGTATAATATATTTGTCCAATGAATACCCGTTTATCATCTGCATTTCTTCTTGGTGTAGAAATTTTAATGGCCAATAGTGTATTATGCACCAAATGTAATATGCACCAAATGTAAAATCACAGCGACCCTTGTTTTTAATTGCAAACTTTTTCGAATTTTTCTGATATCTTACGTACATCCAAATGTCACAGTAATTAAGAGATTAACGAAATGATGGGCACATCATCATGACGCTGACGTATGAAGCCATAAGGAACGCAAAAATGAAATTTCTTTGCCGAATATTTTCTGTAAAATCGTTTGAGAAAGATTGCAGGGCGCGCGTCGATTCTGCCCTTGCCAACCGGCCGAAGGGGACCAGACACTGTCAGTCTTCCCTTTCGAACAGACGAGTGAACTCGCCCAGCGCTTTGGACGAACACAGGTTACTGGGCATCAGCCACCGTACCCTGCGTGCACTCTACGACGGACAGGCGCCGTCGAGCATTACGGAGGGTGGATTTTAAAATATGATTTAGCAAAACATCTGTTTTCTTGCTGAGACCTTTCGTGGGCAAGTGCTCACATCACATACGAAACTCAGATGATTTTAATTGGCGACTCCATGGAGTGCTGTGTGCACAACGACCATATATGTTAAATTAAAAGTAAGGTCAGCGTTGGCCGTAATATTGATGTTTTATTGATAGCAGAATCGAGTTTCGATCACATAGTGATCATCTTCAGTGCTGTACAAATTTAACTCAGACACTGGTATCAAGTTATCAATAACGAAAACTGAGAAACGATCACAATAATTATTGTCATAGAACACAAAATAAAAATAAAATAGGAATGAAAAACCGATGCAGGAAACTTATCTCTTTTTTCAAAAACCAATTTCGGACTGCCACGAACATTAACGTGGAATAAACATGGCATACATGTGTAACGAGTACGCCGACACTTTGCTGATGCTCGGAGAGTGTCGACACAATGTCAGTCAAGGAGCCACTGCTTATGCCATGAGATGTCCTGGTCGAAGAGCTCCGTCATCCATTACGATCTTACGTGCTAAACAACCACTTTGACAAACAAGTGATTCGAGAAGGCACGGTGTTAACTAACAGTAACAAGAAGTGAGGATACGGAAGTGACGATTTGCGTGTCAGCTTACGAGAAGTTGCTGCAGTCGAATCAGTGTTCATATCAGCGAATGCGCAATCCCAGGTAACTTCAGACATTGTATCGAGGAAGTTTATAACACCGTGGCACGAGCAGCTCTATATGTAGAGCATGTTGCACGCACTCCGAACACTCCAAAGTTTTCAGCACCCTAACTGAATTTGATAGCCATTCTATTTAAATTAATTTGTACCCAGTTATATGATAGAAAAAATGTTCTGTTTAAGAAATAGAACTCTTTAAATCTCTGGAAAATAACTTAGTAAGCTATGTTTATCATACCGGAGAAAGAATAACGCTTCAACCTAAAAAAATATTCCTATCACTTTTATTTGATAGGTGTCAGAGTAAACACTTTATCTGAAACTCCATTGTTTACAAGAAAAGGACTACTGTGCGTTTATATACAAGATGACACTTAGGAAAAATATTCAGAGTACTGCGCTCTGGTAAGCACAATAAGTCAAAAACAACTGTTTTTTTTTTTTTTTTTTTTGCCTGAGTTATTGTTAGCAAAATAAGGAATCAGGTTATCTGTTTAGTAAGTAGCCACCATGTTATTCTCCCACAAATGTATCACATGACACAAAGCCCTTAATTGTATCACACAGCGCGGGTAAGATACGGAAAAACCCCGCGTATGCAGCTAAGCGTCGCCATGTTTAGTCTGACGCCTGTTCGCCGCTGATGTAATGGATTAGTAAAGTGGTCACGAACTAGCAGACGTGTTTTGAATGCACCGTCGCTGCAGGAGATTCAGTTAACGACAGCAGAAAAGGGTTCTGAACAAACAGAAAGTGGAGGCTCACACGCGTCTTACGTTGGCGAAAATATTTGTTTCTCTGATTACGTAGGAGGAGATGCCGGTCATACGATCGGAGCAAACGCTGTCGTGCTGGGTCAATTTGTCTCGTCCGCGCTACTGCGGTCGCGGTGATGGGCGTAAATTCCCTCCAAGGGCGCTACCTCGACCGACGAAGAGAAAGTGTAGATTTGTAGACGATGATGTATTGTCAAGTAGGGTGTAGGCCCGTAAGACTGAAACGCAAAATTTAACTCAATTCCTTCTTGCCAGAAATCGCTCCGTAGTTGACAAGGATTTTATTATAGAAGTGGAGCCCCTCCACGCCCACACCGTCATGATGGCCAACACGAAAGGTCTACTGCCATCTCTGCATAAATGTTAGTATTCACTAAAGTGAGGTGTCGCAGGATGTGGGTACTGCGATGTTTGCGTACGTCTACATCTACATCCACATCCATACTCCGCAAGCCACCTGACGGTGTGTGGCGGAGGTTACCCGGAGTACCTCTATCGGTTCTCCCTTCTATTCCAGTCTCGTATTGTTCGTGGAAAGAAGGATTGTCTGTATGCTTCTGTGTGGGCTCTAATCTCTCTGATTTTATCCTCATGGTCTCTTCGCGAGATATACGTAGGAGGGAGCAATATACTGCTGGACTCTTCGGTGAAGGTATGTTCTCGAAACTTTAACAAAAGCCCGTACCGAGCTACTAAGCGTCTCTCCTGTAGAGTCTTCCACTGGAGTATCTATCATCTCCGTAACGCTTTCGCGATTACTAAATGATCCTGTAACGAAGCACGCTGCTCTCCGTTGGATCTTCTCTATCTCTTCTATCAACCCTATCTGGTACGGATCCCACACCGCTGAGCAGTATTCAAGCAGTGGGCGAACGAGTGTACTGTAACCCGTGTCTATGGCCCTCTTGAGTCTCGTGGACGAATAGGGCGAGCTGGGTTTCACACGACCGTCTTTTTCGAAACCCATGCTGATTCCTATAGAGTAGATTTCTAGTCTCCAGAAAAGTCATTATACTCTAATACGTGTTCCAAAATTCTACAACTGATCGACGTTAGAGATATAGGTCTATAGTTCTGCACATCTGTTCGACGTCCCATCTTGAAAACGGGGATGACCTCCACCCTTTTCCTATCCTTTGGAACGCTACGCTCTTCTAGAGACCTACGGTACACCGCTGCAAGAAGGGGGGCATGTTCCTTCGCGTACTCTGTGTAAAATAGAACTGGTATCCCATCAGGTCCAGCGGCCTTCCCTCTTTTGAGCGATTTTAATTGTTTCTCTATCCCTCTGTCGTCTATTTCGATATCTACCATTTTGTCATCTGTGCGACAATCTAGAGAAGGAACTACAGTGCAGTCTTCCTCCGTGAAGCAGCTTTGGAAAAAGACATTTAGTATTTCGGCCTTTAGTCTGTCATCCTCTGTTTCTGTACCATTTTGGTCACAGAGTGTCTGGACATTTTGTTTTGATCCACCTACCGCCTTGACATAAGACCAAAATTTCTTAGGATTTTCTGCCAAGTCAGTACATAGAACTTTACTTTCAAATTCATTGAACGCCTCTCGCATAGCCCTCCTCACACTACATTTCCCTTCGCGTAATTTTTGTTTGTCTGCATGGCTTTGGCTATGTTTGTGTTTGCTGTGAAGTTCCCTTTGCTTTCGCAGCTGTTTTCTAACTCTGTTGTTGTACCACGGTGGCTCTTTTCCATCTCTTACGATCTTGCTTGGCACATACTCATCTAACGCATATTTTACGATGGTTTTGAACTTTGTCCACTGATCCTCAACACTATCTGTACTTGAGACAAAACTTTTGTGTTGACCCGCCAGGTACTCTGTAATCTGCTTCTTGTCACTTTTGCTAAACAGAAAAATCTTCCTACCTTTTTTAATATTTCTATTTACGGCTGAAATCATCGATGCCGTAACCGCTTTATGATCGCTGATTCCCTGTTCTGCGTTAACTGTTTCAAATAGCTCGGGTCTGTTTGTCACCAGAAGGTCTAATATGTTATCGCCACGAGTCGGTTCTCTGTTTAACTGCTCAAGGTAGTTTTCAGATAAAGCACGTAATAAAATTTCACTTGAATCTTTGTCCCTGCCACCCGTTATGAACGTTTGAGTCTCCCAGTCTATATCCGGCAAATTAAAATCTCCACCCAGAACTATAACATGGTGGGGAAATCTACTCTACTGGTTACGGTAACCATTAATACGCGCTCATCTGGAGATAGATTGGGTCGAAATCGAACGAAGGGTAGCGGTTTGAAGGCAGAGGAAAAAAATGCCAAGGCAAGAGCCAAGGGAAAAACAACCTGTGCGATAGTTAGGTCGGGTGGTAAGAGCAGTAGCGGCTGTCTTGCTGCCTGCGATAGGTCGTGCAAGGACAGGCTTTGTTAGTAGTGGGTATCATGCATGTCGATACCTTGACGTTGTGCGGTTGTGCTGCTCGGCGGCTGGCGCTAGGTGCTGGTACAGAGTCCTCGTTCAGCGTCAGCAACCTGCAACAGTTAGGTTTGTTATCGGTCTTGTGTCCGATAGGTCATATACCGCAGGCACAGTGTGAGGGAATGTTGGCGGATTGTTTGTGCGTCTGTGGGCGAGCTCGTCGGTGTCCCTGCTGTGGCCTGTTGGTCGGCTCTAATAGCAGCTGGTAGTTACCAGTCAGTGTTGCTGATATGCAGGGGCTTGCCGACGTTTGTCGCTTGTTTGCGTATGTTAGTTTACCATAGTTGGCTATGCCCTAGCTAGCAGTGTCTTTGGCCGCTTATGCCTCCACCTATGGTTGTGCTGACAAGGAGAAAGCAGCAGGTGCCATAGCCCATTTCGCAGAAACTTCGCTCGGTGGAAGCGGAGTCAAATTAAGCGAATATGTGTCTTAGATTATCCATAGATGATCGACCGGTACTGAGAAGACGACGGTATGTCCTTTAGCGTTCATTGGCCTCAACAGAAGTTGTGGCGCAGTGGCTAGTGTCTTGCGCCCCGTGTTCGACACCCCATTATTGCTTTTAATTTATTTTATTCATTTATCCACTGTTGTCGGTAGAAGACTGCTGCACAAGTGTTTCTGATCAAGTTAGGGGATATGAAGGCGTTATTTAAACCATAAAATTAGAACTGGATTCCACAAGAAGTGTCATACGTTTATTATGTAATCTAATATATGTCATCCTTACATTAGTTTCTTTATTTCATTTCTATGTTTATTCTACGTGAGGATCTGGCGCATTCCCTTGGATGATACGATCGTAGAAACATTCAGAAGATAGAAATTCCGAACACGACGAACGTCATGCGAAGGAGGGTTTGACATAGCGACATTTCTTCGTCTGAATCTCACTCGGGAAAGAAACGTCACTGACACTGCTGAAAATTTCATACGTTGGTAACAAGTTCGCGGCAAACCACTCATAACGTATACTTTACCGAAAACTGACACTTGCAGTTGATTATGAATCAAGATAACTACAGGAATTTCACAGAAAACAGTTTCAAATAATTTTCTCATTTTTTTTATTCTTTAAACCCGTTCACTATGAGAGGCACCCACATGCCTTGCTCATACTGTGGCATCAAGCAGTCAGGCCTGCAAGATGAGTGGTCTGCCAAGCGAGTGGATTCATTCTTATTTATCGAGTAACATGAACTCTCGTACTCACAATTAAGTTAAAAGTTATCCTCCTATATGATTAATACGCAACGGAAACACGCATCTGACTATCATTAATTTACAGAACTCTGACTGATCACTACGCACTGGCCATACCACATTTTCTTTCTTTTTTATTTAACGGCTTTTGTCAACACGTGGCCATCGCACTGAATATGAGTGGCGCACACATTATAAATTCTGGATATCATGGCAACATACAATTCGAAGGAAAAGGCCACCAATCTTTTTCTTTTCACTATTTTATTTATTCCGATTAATTCTATAACCTAAACACACAAATTCTATAACCTGCAACAATAACACATGAGAAATTCCGCCCAGTGGGCATGGCTTTACATTGGTGATTCTCTATCTTATGGTCTCGTAATTATTTAACGCTACAGTGCACTTTCTGGATAGGATGGTGGATCTTTTGCTATATCTCACACTTCGACTCTCACAACCATCATCACGAAACTTTCCTCCAGATCGAGCGGTACAAAAGGAACACGCATAACCCACTACCTCTGAAACTACCTATCTACTCTCCCATGCAAACCACACATACTTAAATTACATGACATACACCACACTACAACATGAAATACAACACAGGGAATAGTCACAACATTATCACTTTCAGCTTTCCCACTTCAATTAGTATTTATCCCAGTTTCACACGACACTGCCCCACTTCGTAGTTCTACTTTCCTACTATGAACTCTGGAGATATATGCACGTCTTCCTGTGCGATGCAAGCCAAGTGGCGTTGCTGGATAGACGGCTAACTCACCATGCTTCTCTCTCAGAGTTTGAATCAAGCGTCACACGGAAACATATCACGCAAAGTAATATTAAGAACATATTCATCACACACGCGAGTCCTCAACTGATACCATGGACGAGTACTTCTCTTTATCCTTTGTCTCATACACAGATTGAGACTCACACAGCACTCACCACTAATTTCAAGTCCTGAACACGCTATTTCTTAAATACTTTCAACTTATAGTACACACGCTAGTAATTCAGCTTAACTTAAGCACACGGAAGTATTTCAACTTATTGCTACACGTGGTTTCATTGTGACTGTTGGTCACTTCCGAAGATTACTACGATCCCATTAATATTACCTGCCTGACATTTAATTCTCCCCACAAAAGTTCCTGAAATAGAGAAATTATTATTTCAAACTACTCTTAAATATTCCACTTGCATACCATGTCTCTACTCTTTTGTCTTTACGGAGCACACCTAAGACAGGTCTTAACAGCCAAGATCCAGCGGCAGAGCGCTGAAACATGGCCGCTTTTCAGGTTCTCTCGCACCTCTGCCGAAGTGGGGGAGCACCTTGCTACCGTATTGGTCAGCCACATTTCAGGCGCTCAAAGCTCAGGTAAATTTCATCTCTTTGGTCCCACCAAAGGTGGCCAAAGGATCGTCTCAAAGATGATCATATATTCACATTCACCACCTGCGGTTAGCAGACGACCATACACTCACTCATTTCACAGATCTCACCAAACTGGATGTAGGGATTTATTTTGTGGGAGTGCACATTTGATCAATTAAATAAATAGTCATTCTTTCCTACATTGGTATCCGGCTTCGCCGTATTAATTGAAATTGAGTTATTTTACAAAAAAATGTGTTTTTCTGACAAAAATAATGAAGTATGTTGTAGCTATTTTCAATGTCGGGCGGTACTGTACCCTTTCAACTAGATACACGGCTAGCAAACGAATTAATGATAACGTTAATTCAATATACATTACAAAACATTCGCGTCGTGACCGTGTACAGATATGGGTAAATAAATGAAAAACAAAAAGTATAATCGGGTTTCGAACACGGGGCGCAAAAGTGTGAAGCCGCGGCGCTACACCCTGTGACACTTCTTCAGTTGAACTGTTTACTCATTAAACGGCACATACAGTACCTGGAAAACTTTTACTGTCGTTTTCTCAGAAACAGTCGAATATCATACGGATATTTTGATTCCTCTTCCACTGAGCGAAATTTTTGGGAAATCGGGTTATGGCACTACCCGTGTTATCCTCCTCGTGAGAGGTGCCGACACGGTAGCTCTGCATGTTCTCTCAGAGACTGGCCGCCCCCTGTAAAAAAAAAAAAGTAAAGTTTTCGTCGATGGAGTAAGCGAGATGTCATCCGATAAACGCTCAGAACTGCTTACGAAATAATGACGAAGAAACAGATAGATAAGAACGAAAAAATGGTTAGTGTCGTATCCTCCCGTGCGGAAGGAACGACTCTGATTCGATTCGCGGTAAATCTCTCTCTCTCTCTTTTTTAACGGAGGGAAGGCAGAAACTGGGCCCAACCAGCCTCGTGAGGGCAAATGAGGAGTTGCTTGAATAAAGAACCACTGACATCGCCAGGATTCATCTATTGGAGGTATTGGCTACATGTTGATAACATATCACACACAGTCGGAACAGACGTAAGACCAGTCCCTGAGTCGTGTTTATCTTTCACTTTCTGCCAGGTCCAATAACAGAAGTAATTTACAGATTTTCTATTGATTTATCTTGGAGACTGTCGTTCAATGAATATCAGACAATATTCTGTTCAAAAAATTTACTGAATATGACTTAATCTCATAGCATTTCTGGTAAAACTGGAAAACTACACAATTTTAAGCATCTAATCTGTTTCTGGTACCAGAGAGATACATAGGTCGGTCATGTATTCCGTAGAGCTCTTTTCTGCAGGGAAGTAGTTTGTTGTGCTATTCCTAAAAGTCATCTTCTCCAAAGAACTAATAAAGGACAAAGGTTGTAGACAGTGGGGAAAGAATAGCAACCGATCGTCAAATCCGTCGTTTTATTACACCAGATCTAGTTCAGCTATTGAATAGTCATCTTAATGTATCAAGTCTACCCTGAACGACTTGAGTTCACGTTAGACTCCTGTATGAACTACAACAGCCACTATTATTTACTACGTGACAAGTTGGGCTAATGTCTCCAGTTGTTACATGCACTGAAGACGACTATGTAATGGTTTAAATTTAGATCTGCAGTAATAAAACGACGGATTTCGCGATCGATTGCTGTTCTTTTCTCCATTGTCTATATTCAATTATCGCTGCGCACAACGGAATCATATGGATTCCGATATGACTGAAGCTGTTTCCTAGAATATACAGGGCGATTCCGTGGTAGCGTCGGAAACGTCCAGAGACGACGGACTGGGGTAAATGTATCAATCTGAGGTCAGGGACCCTGGTTACAAGCGAAAATCGCTCTAATACATCTGAATACATGTACCGGTATGTTGTAGAGTTGATTGTAGAGCAGACAACTTTCAGACGTAGTGGTATGGACCAAAACAAGGAAAAAAATCCAGTAAATATGGGATCTAAAATGCATACGTTAAGACCACAACAACAACAAGAGCTATGAGCACTTTTTCAAATTCGATGGCGTTTGTGGTTTACACATTTTTTGAAGGGGATAGTAGGGACCAAAACAAGAAAAAAATGTCAAATAAATATGGCCTCTAAATGGGTACCCTAAGAACTATGGGCATTCGTTCAGTAGAAGAGACATGTTTCTCAGTAGCAAAGATGAACAAGTGCTTATAACTTTTTAAGTTTGCGCTTTACAGCCTATGTTTACTTGGCATTTTTTTCTTGTTTTGTCCATACTATCTCCTCCAAAAATGTGGAAAGTTAACAGCTTGCACTACATCAGCTCCATTGTCGGAGGTATCAGAACAAAAATCGCTTATACCGTTCTACCCTTTTTCCGAACCAGGATCTCTTACCTTCAGTTGATGCATTTACCCTTCTCCATCGGCCCTGAAAGGTTGTAACATCATCACGGAATCGCCCTGTACATTACTGTTTCTAAACAACGCTTCGTATAAGGAAGGTGTTGGGGATTCGAAAACATTTTACGTAACTAGATGAGAAATTCTGTTTCACTCTGTTAGGTTCGACCCTGTTGCATTACATTAGTTTTGCCACCGAGCAAACGTGAGAGAGGGAAACAGGTTATTTCATATTTCTGTTCCTGATGCAATGAATCAGTACGCTTCCACTCGTACAGATTCTATTCCGACTACAGACGTGTAAAAGGAATTCAGAGCATTCGGTGGAATCGGAATCGTAAAATTTAGAATTGTAAAAATCTCCGTCATTAGCGATCAGTCTTTCGAAAGTGTCTACTATATGCTCTCCATTTTCTTCTTTCCTGTGACTCTTCGTAAATCTGCTGATAACTTTGTCCACTTGTTAATGTCATTCGGTTTCCACTTCTTCTTCTTCTGCCTGCCAGTGCAGTCATTTCTTCGATGAGTGACAGCCGATGTGGCCGAGCGGTTCTAGGCGCTACAGTTTGGAACCGAGCGACGCCTACGGTCGCAGGTTCGAATCCTGCCTCTGGCATGGGTGTGTGTGATGTCCTTAGGTTAGTTAGGTTTAAGTAGTTCTACGTTCTAGAGGACTGATGACCTCAGAAGTTAAGTCCCGTATTGCTCAGAGCCATTTGAACCATTTGAACCTTCGATGAGTACTCGTCGTGAGCTGTTTTTTCGAAATGTCGTTCCAGCCAGAATGTATTCCTCGCTCTTATTATTTCAACTAGTTTCCCTTACTCTTCGTAAATCTGCTGATAACTTCGTCCTCTTGTTAATGTCATTCCGTTTTCACTTCTTCTTCTGCCTGCCAGTGCAGTCTTCCCTTCGATGACTACTCGTCGCAGGCTGTTTTCTCGAAATGTCGTTCCAGCCAGAACGTATTCCTCGCTATTATTATTTCTATTAGTTTCCCTTTCATTTTCTTACAAGTTCTTCTTCATTCCTCACTCTGTCAGTCCATGTCACGATAAACATTTATCTCCACATACATGGTTCTTAACTATGCGAGTACTTTTCCTTTTTGTATTTGTCCTCGATTCCTGCCACGTGATTCTGTACTCCAGACATGACATGTAGCGAATCACTTTCTTAGTTTTTGCGGCATTATTTTTACTCTTAACAAACCTTCACCTTTTTCACCTTCAAAGTGTAAAATATTTGGCGACGTGTAACATGACAGGGCGATTTCTGTGTCCTTGTTTAAAACACGGAATAAATAAGGCTGAAATGCAGAGCGAGCTCAATTTCCACCGATTAGAGTGAACAAAAAACGCTTTTCTACCTGAATAACGTGTCAGTGCCATGGACACCCAGTTGCATCGGCTGGATCCCACAATAAAAAGAGGACAACCTGGAGAAGCCTATACGTGTTAGAACGAGGTTAATGCGACTCATTAAATCAGCAGTCAGCGAGCAACCGGACCTATTGCCTAGCCCAGCTGGGCCATCAAGAGGAGCGGAAAAAGGAGCAAATGAAATTACGCGTTGTAGGCGCGAGGCGGGAACCTGTTGCGGTGGCAACTCGTCTGTCTGTGTGTGTGTGTGTGTGTGTGTGTGTGGCTCACGCATGGCCCCAGGGGGCGTAGCCGTCACATGTGGCCGCTGATAAAGCCTGCAGGGTCGGACTCAAGCCCGAGAGCCGTGGAGACTAACGGCCGCTGCATATGGCTTTGACGGAAGATAGGCCAACCAGCGGTTATGATTTCAAATGGAAGGAATGGTACGTGAGACGGGTAGCGGAAATATGAAACTCGCTGCAAGCGAGAGAGAAATAAAAAAAACTGTTTTCCCTACGTTCGAACACGAGTGGTTTACAGTAACTGAGAATTTTTTTTATTCTCTAGCACGCTAAGCGCGAACTATTAGTGCTACATAATAAATGAACAGGACGTTTTTGTAGTGAATTTAATGTAGTTAAATTTTGTAGTGGCATTCGTTTCCGCTGGAGTCCACGGGTTTTCGAGTTATTCAAGATAAACATACGATAGTGAGCACCAAACCCACCTCCACCCCCACACTTATCCCTCATCAGTCACAATTTTTAGTATGTTTTTCGTGGCACTCGCTCCTACATCTGTACAAAAATTTCCGACTGCACTAACTATTCCCGATATTCGACTTTTCTGGTCTTATTACGCCGCCGGCTTAGTCGAGCAGTTAAAATTCTAAATTTTACTTAACAATTTTGTAAATTCAAACAGCATAAATTAAACAGTTATATCATTGTATTCATCAGGCCTTCTGACTGCGAGAGTAATGTGCTTGTGACGGTGAAGTTTGGATTGAATTGTCAACGTAATTACTTTCAGCGTGTAATGGTACTTGAATTACGTAACCATTACGGCACCTCACCTCAACCTCTCGATACCAGCAATGTTCTACTGTGTTTCTGTAAAATAGTTAACATATTTCTATGACAACACTCAGATCTCATTTCATTAATGTAGAGGTACTTCGATACATTGATATGTATATATTGCAATGATATTATTCTTATGTGTATTCTTTCTTTTGTTACTATGATCTTTGACGTACTTGTAACTCTGAATTTTGAGCGCGTAAGCGGTTATTAGAGAGTCAAGCTTTGGTCGTCATGTTAAAAAGACGCAAATTGTAGTCAGTTTATGAAATGTCAACTTTATCAGTGAGGAAGATATTTTCAAGTATGTTTTATATTGTGAAGTGATGTTTTAGAACGAGTTGCGTAATATTGCAACATAAGTAATAAAAAAGAAGTGTAACTTAAATTCGGAGTGCTGATTACTTTTTTACATCACCTTTGCCCTAACTTGCAAAAGTTTAATCTTCAAGAATGGTTTATGAAACACATCTACAAAACTTTTGAATATCGCAGAATAACACCTAGGCCTCTTTGCATCCGAGCTTGGAATCATCACTACCTAGATTTTCGACGATTGAACCATGAGTTCACAAGGAGACCATCGTGGGAAACACGAAAAGATGAGTGCCTAGTTTATCCATTATTTCAAGAAATGATTTTATTAACTGTGCTGCCGGCCGAAGTGGCCGTGCAGTTAAAGGCGCTGCAGTCTGGAACTGCAAGACCGCTACGGTCGCAGGTTCGAATCCTGCCTCGGGCATGGATGTGATGATGTCTTTAGGTTAGTTAGGTTTAAGTAGTTCTAAGTTCTAGGGGACTAATGACCTCAGCAGTTGAGTCCCGTAGTGCTCAGAGCCATTTGAACCATTTTTTATTAACTGTGCTCTAATGACACCTGCCACATAATATAACTTTGTTGTTGCCCGAAAATGTAATATTTAGCAGCGTGAGCAACACTACAATCATAATTAATTTTTGACTTCTGTTGTGGTAGGGTTGTTAAAAGCGCAAAGTTTACGAAAGTCCTTTTTCTTTCATTACCCTCACGGGCACGTTTACATTAATAATGTTAACGAAATAGACGACTATGCTAGTGGCGTAATAGCCCAGTCAACAGAGACCAAAAAAAGGTTGAGTATGGGGAATAGTTCGCCTGCCGGAGTGACCGAGCGGTCCTGGGCGCTACAGTCTGGAACCGCGCGACCGCTACGGTCGCAGGTTCGAATCCTGCCTCGGGCATGGATGTGTGTGATGTCTTTAGGTTAGTTAGGTTTAAGTAGTTGTAAGTTCTAGGGGACTTATGACCACAGCAGTTGAGTCCCATAGTGCTCAGAGCCATTTGGGGAATTGTTCGTGCAGTCGGAAATTTTTGTACAGTGGTAGGATGATTTATTCAAGACAAATAGCTTCACAAACTGAGCGAGTCAAGAACGCCTTGGTCTATCTCTGGCCTTGTGCAAGCAGTTGTTCGGCTTGGCATTGACTGATAGATTTGTTGGATGTCCTCCTGAGGGATGTGGTGCCGAATTCTGTCCAATTGGAGGGTTAGATCGTCAAAATCCTGAGTCGGTTTGAGGGTTCCTCCCATAATGCTCCAAAAGTTTTCAATTGGGAATAGATCCTGCAATCTTGCTGGGCAAGTTTGAGTCCGGCAAGCACGAAGACAAGCAGTAGAAACTCTCGCCGTGTGCGGACGGGCATTATCTTGCTGAAATGTAACCCCAGAATGGTTGGGTTTGCCATGAAGGGAATATCGTCGACGCACCGCTGTGTTGTACGGTTACAGCAGACGACAACCAAAGAGGTCCTGCTCTGAAAAGAAATAGCACCCCAGACCATCATTCCTGGTTGTTGGGCCCTATGACCGGCGACAGTCACGTTAGTACACGGCCGTTCGGGGCGTCTCTGGACATGTCTTTGGCCTGGAATCACATGGATTGGTATAGAATTTTCTTCAGTGACGAATCCCGCTTCAAACGGAGCCTCGATGACCAGCGAAGACACGTGTCTGGAGACGTCCTGGCCAGTGATGGGATACCAAACTGAATGTCGCCCGCCCTATGCGCGACAACTATGAGTGATGAACTGTGTTGCCATTTTTTTCGTGTTGCCATTCTTTTCGTAGCAGGACCCCTTTGGTTGTCTTCCGTTGCACCCTTGCAGCACAGAGATACGTCGACTATATTTTGCGCCTTGTTTTGTTGCTCTTCATGACAAACCATCCTGGGCTAGCATTTCAGCATTCTGTGAGAATTTCTATTCCTTGTCTTCGTGCTTTTTAAATTCTCCCTTGGGCAGCAAGATCTTCGGATCTCTCCCAGTTCAGAACGTTTGGAGCATTATGGGCAGGATCCTCCAACTATCTCGGGATTTTGAGGATCTAACACGTCAGTTGGACAAAATTTGGCTCTCTCTCCCTCTGGAGGACAAATTCTATCAATCAGTGCCAAGCCGAGTGAAAGCTTGCGTAAGGACCAGAGACGGTCCAACGCGTTATTCACTTGTTCCATTTGTGACGGTCTTTATCTTGAATACATCGTCAAATTTTCCTGTAATTGTAACTTTTTTTTTTTTTGTCTCTACATGTACATCACGTGTACTGATTTCTGATTTCCGTCACATTTGGATTATTCCTTCGAGATGCTTCGGCAGTTTTTTTTTTCCTTACAGTGCATTTGACAGATTATAATATGTTTGACAGATTACCGAGCGGAATTAGCCGAGCGGTCTCAGGCGCTGCAGTCATGGACTGTGCGGCTGGTCCTGGCGGAGGTTCGAGTCCTCCCTCGGGCATAGATGTGTGTGTTTGTCCTTAGGATAATTTAGGTTAAGTAGTGAGTAAGCTTAGGGACTGATGACCTTAGCAGTTAAGTCCCATAAGATTTCACACATATTTTTTTTTATTTGGCAGATTATAATACGAATATCAACAAAAGCGAAACAAGGCTAACAGAATGTAATCGAATTGCATCTACATCTACTCGTACACTCAACAAGCCACATTACGGGTTTTGGCGGAGAATACTTTCTAAGTTATGTCACTTCCCCCCTTTGCTGTTGCAGTTGCGAATGGTTCGCGGGAAGAACGATTACCGGTAAGCCTCCATGTGAAGTTTCATTTTACCCTCACGGTTTTTGCACGATAAATACATGGGAGGAAGCAAGACTTTGGTTGATTTTTATGTGAATGTATGATCTCGGAATTTTTAACAGTAAATCCACAGTGAGGTACGACCCCTCACTTGCATCGTCTGCCACTGCAGCTGGATGAGCATCTTTGAGACGCTTTCGCGCTTACTAAATAAAATGGTATCTTCTCTATTTCCTCTAGCAGCTCTACCTGGTACGGATCGCAGACGAACAGTATTGAAGTGTCGGTCAATGGAGGGTTTTGTAAGCCACCATCGAGTGATGCTGGCGGAATTAGATTAGGAGGTTAAGCACTACAAACAGTATAAGAGGTTTGCTAGTAGGGTAGCCAACATAACTTATACGATGGCAGAAATAAAGAGGATCTCAGGTGAAGACTGGCTTTGTGGATGAAAGATTTTTCTGAAAGGGATAAAAATGTTAACGTTGTATATAAACTGAAGTGTTAGGAAGACATTTCTGAAAGTATTTGTTTCCCGTGTGGTGTTAGATACAGGTTAAGTCAAACGTGAACGGTGAACGATTTGTTGGAGGAGAGAAAGCGTATGACAAGTTATGCTTGAGAAGAATGCTGAACATTAGATCGATAGATCAAGAAACTAGCAAAGAGGTACAAAATCGAATTGGCGATATAAAAGCTTTATGGCAAAACTTCTCTAAAATAAGGTATAGTTTGGTAGGACATGCTCTGGAATAGTTAATTTGGTAAATGTAAACAGTAATCGGATTGAAATGGTTGTAGGTCCCAGACGTTACGCAGAGGTGAAGAGGTGTGCACATCAGAGACCAGCCTTAAGAGCTGTAGCAGATCATTCTTCGGATTGAAGACAACAACAACAACAACAACATAAACAAAATGCGACACTACTTGAAAGTACATCAGCAAATTTACAACTATCTTGGATATACCTTTTTGACCTCTAAACCATTGTTTTTTAAAGAAGTGCAGATCCTCTGCCATTCCTCATGTAATTACGTTTTCTTCTTATATTTCTTTTTATATTTCTTTCCTCATGTAATGACGTTTTCTTTTTATATTTTTTATATTACCGTAGCTTCTTTGTTTATTTTTCACCTGCAAACGAAAAACATGTTAACACACACACTGCTGACACAAAAGTTATCAATGTTTTCGTATTCGTGTTTTAAGTTAACTCATATTAATTAAAACATTGTGTGAGAAACTAACTGCCTGAATCGATTTTGACCTCACAGTTCACTGTGATGGATATTAGTTGTGTAAAACGGTTGATTACAAAACTTATCCAATACCAACTGGTCCAACGCCTTCACATTAGATTTGATGGGCTTAAATCTACAAGGCGGCACGCACAAAACCTATTATTTCACTGTGAATGAGAGGTGGGTAGATGCTTCGGAAGTTAGGTACAATTTATAAAAAGGGAACATTCAGTCGTATGGTGATATATGATTATTTAAAGTGAATGGCATGAAAAGGGAACAGGAAACTTCACGCAGTTTTATGCTGTGGTCGAATATGTATTTGATGTTAATCATATCTAACTGTTAATACTTAAAACTATAGGTAAAAGAAACAAAAGACCTTTTAGTGAGCAAACGATCAGATATTGATCAAGTGGCTGCTGTAGATTTTTGAATGTTGAGAGCGGTGTATTCATGGGAATTACATCGCAATGTTTCACGTTCTAGCTCATACCAGAGGCGTCCTGAGCAGTCCCCCGTCGGAGCTTCGAAGACGCCGCAATATCAAATACATTCTCTTATTTTTTTAATTTTTCACTACAGCGTAATATGCAACATGTATAAGAGCGAAGAGGGAACAATAAAAATGGAATAGATATATTTCTGCTACCTCGGAAGCAAAATAACGCATGACAACTGAAGCAAGGAGGGAATAAAAAGCAGACCACCACAAGCAAAGGGAACTCTCGTGGCGAAAAGAAGTTTAGTAGAATTAAACGTAGGTCTTAATTTTAGAAAGAAATTTCTGTGAATGTACATCTGGAGCACAGCATCGTATGAAAGCGAATCGTGGACTGTGGCAAAAACGGATGAAGAGGAGAATCTAAGCGTCTGTAATGTGATGCTGTAGAAAAATACTGAAAATTAGGTGTACTGATAAGAAATGAGGAATTTCCCCGCAGAATCGGCGAGGAGAGGAGCATGTGAAAAACAATGAAAGAAGGAGGGACGAGATAAAAGGACACGTGTTAAGACATCGAGGAATAACTTCCATGATACATGGCGTAGCTGTGAAAGATAGAAACTGTAGGGGAAGGCAGATGTCGGAATATATCCAACAAATAATGGAGTATGTTCGGTACAGGTGTCACTGTGAAATGTGGAATTTGGCATAGGAGAGGCATTTGTGGCAGACTGCATCAAACCAGTCAGAAGGCTGATGTCCGTAAAAGTAAAGTCGCTTCCATGTTGATGTGTGGCAGAGGGTTCATCGAACCATCTTCACGATAATTCTCTTTTATTCCACTCTCGAACAGCGAGCCGAAAAACCAAACACCCATATATTTCTTTGCGACCTCTGATTTCCCTTATTTACTATGATAATCGTTTCTCCCTATACGCCGGCGTCAGCAAAATATTTTCGCTTTCGGAGGAGAAAATTAGTGATTGGAATTTCGTGAGAAGGTCCCGCCGCAACGAGAAACGCCTTTGTTTCAGTCATGTCCGCGCCAAATCTTGTATCATGTCCGTGACATTCTCTCCCCTGTTTCGCGATAATACAAAACGTGCTGCCCTTCTCAGAACTTTCTCGATGTACTCCGTTACTCCTGTCTGGTAAGGATTCCATACCGTGCGGCACTGCTCCAAAAGAGGGCGGACAAACTCTATGCAGGCAGTGTTTTTTGTAGGTCTGTTGTATCTGCTATATGCTCTGCCAATAAAACGTAGTCTTTGGTTCATCTTCCCCACAACATTTTATGTTTAGTGGATTTAGGAGTTACGGTGTTAAGTCTCGTTACTACAACAATATGTTCACTAATCCCTGTGTCCGTTTTGACGCTCGTTATTAGCTCAATATTATTTGTTGCTAAGAGGTCAAGTGTGTTTTCACAACCGTTTACTATTCCAGCGGGCCCGCGAACTAATTACTCGAGACAGTTTTCAGAGAATGCATTTAGAACATTTTCGGATGATGTTTTATGCATGCCGCTGGACTTAAACAAGTATTTTCGCCAAAATATCGAGGGTAAATTGGTGCCACCACCAAGTATAACTGTATGGGTCGAGTACATGTTTGAAATTAGATTCAAGTTTTCTTTGAACTTTTTAGTAATTGTATCATCTGAGTCGGGAACTCGGTAAAAGGATCCAATTATTATTTTCTTACGGTTGTTCAGAATGTCTTCTACCCGTTCTACTTCCCAGGAATTGTCTACTCCAATTTCGCTACAAGATAAACTTCTTCTAACAGTAAAAAACATGCAATCGCCAGATGTATTTGGCATATCCTTTCTGAATACCGTTCTACATCTACATTTATACTCCGCAAGCCACCCAACGATGTGTGGCGGAGGGCACTTTACGTGCCACTGTCATTACCTCCATTTCCTGTTCCAGAACGACTGCCGGAAAGCCTCCGTGCGCGCTCGAACCTGTCTAATTTTACATTCGTGATCTCCTCGGGAGGTATAAGTATGGGGAAGCAATATATTCGATACCTCATCCAGAAACGCACCCTCTCGAAACCTGGACAGCAAGCTACACCGCGATGCTCTCTTGCAGTCTGCCACTTGAGTTTGCTAAACATCTCCGTAACGCTATCACGCTTACCAAATAACTGTGACGAAACGCGCCGCTCTTCTCTGGATCTTCTCTATCCCCTCTGTCGCCCGCCGGAGTGGCCGAACGGTTCTAAGCGCTACAGTCTGGAACCGCGCGACCGCTACGGTCGCAGGTTCGAATCCTGCCTCGGGCATGGATATGTGTGATGTCCTTAGGTTAGTTAGGTTTAAGTAGTTCTAGGTTCTAGGGGCCTGATGACCTCAGAAGTTAAGTCCCATAGTGCTCAGAGCCATTTGAACCATATCCCCTCCGTCCAGCCAACCTTGTACGGATCCCACACTGATGAGCAATACTGAAGTATAGGTCGAACGAGTGTTTTGTAAGCCACCTCCTTTGTTGATGGACTACATTTCCTAAGGACTCTCCCAGTGAATCTCAACCTGGCACCCACCTTACCAACAATTCATTTTATACGATCATTCCACTTCAAATCGTTCTGTACGCATACTCCCAGATATTTTCGGAAGTAACTGCTACCAGTGTTTGTTCCGCTATCATATAATCATAAAATAAAGGATCCTTCTTTCTATGTATTCGCTATCCATTACATTTGTCTATGTTAAGGGTCAGTTGCCACTCCCTGCACCAAGTGCCTATCCGCTGCAGATCTTCCTGCATTTCGCTGCAATATTCTAATGCTGCACCTTATCTGTATACTACAGCATCATACGCGAAACTCCTCATGGAACTTCCGACATTAGGTCCTTTGAAAAAATTTCGGTTGAACTTATCTCTTTCAGTGTCTGTAACTATTTGAGCATCAGTGCTTTCTGGTAGCCTTTGAAGCTCTGGTACTTTCCTAACACAGCTACGAAAATTTACAACCATTGTTCCTTGATTTACGTTCTTCCTGTGTGTGCGACCTGCGCCCTTTGAGACTGAAGCCCTTCTTGTGTTTGTCCGAGATCCTCTAACCGCCCATTTCACGCTACACCCCTGTAGCCTCCTGCTGTGTGTAATGGACTCCTGACCCATTTGCGGAATCTTTCTGTGATCTGTTGTTGTTGTTGTTGTTGTTTTTGTTGTTGTTGTGGTCTTCAGTCCTGAGACTGGTTTGATACATCTCTCCATGCTACTCTATCCTGTGCAAGCTTCTTCATCTCCCAGTACCTACTGCAGCCTATATCCTTCTGAATCTGCTTAGTGTATTCATCTCTTGGTCTCCCTCTTCGATTTTTACCCTCCACGCTGCCCTCCAATACTAAATTGGTGATCCCTCGATGTCTCAGAACATATCCTACCAACCGATCCCTTCTTCTAGTCAAGTTGTGCCACAAGCTCCTCTTCTCCCCAATCCCATTCAATACCTCCTCATTAGTTACGTGATCTACCCATCTAATCCTCAGTATTCTTCTGTAGCACCACATTTCGAAAGCTTCTATTCTCTTCTTGTCTAAACTATTTATCGTCCACGTTTGACTTCCATACATGGCTACACTCCATACAAATACTTTCAGAAACGACTTCCTGACACTTAAATCTACACTCGATGTTAACAAATTTTTCCTCTTCAGAAACGCTTTCCTTGCCATTGCCGGTCTACATTTTATATCCTCTCTATTTCGACCATCATCAGTTATTTTGCTCCCCAAATAGAAAAACTCTTTTACTACTTTAAGTGTCTCATTTCCTAATCGAATTCCCTCAGCATCACCCGACTTAAATGGACTACATTCGATTATCCTCGTTTTGCTTTTGTTGATGTTCTTCTTATACCCTCCTTTCAAGACACTGTGATCTGCTAGTCGTTTGATTTTTCCCCTCTAATACCTCTAAGGTGTAGATATTGGGTATTGGTAGTTTCTGCTCTGGAAGGCAGTTGTTGTTTTGGCCACCGTGTGAGTCTGGAGCAGTCCACGCGAAGGGTTGCCTTTTGGACTTCCTCCCCCTCGCACAGCCGTCCAGTCCGGGCCCGCTGCGCGGACATCCGGTACGCAGTGCGACACGCATCAGCGGTCCCGGTGGCCTACGCGGCCGGTTTTACGTACGCACGGTCGTATGCAGGGCGGGAGAGTGGGAGGGGTGTGGTGCGTACACGCAGGTGCGTGGCCGGGGCGCGTGACCGGGTCGGGGGTGAGCAAGCTTCCGTCGCTAAACGGCCGCTTACTGCTGCAGATGGCACCTGCTGATAGGACGCCAGCATACAGCAGGCAGCAGCGGCGGCGGCAGGGTTGTCTGGCCGATGCGTCACGGTGATAGCGCCTCGACACGCCACGCCAGGCCGCCGGCTAATAACTAAGGCTGACTGGGCAGTCCGTTTCCCTCGCCTAGCTGTGTGTCCGACTCCCCTCACACTGCGATGACTCGCACCACAAAGTTTCCTAGGCTTGCTCGGTTGGGAGCCGCTCACGTTCTTACCTAGAGAACTGCGCGGATGAGGAAAATACTGTCCGCAAAACATCCCCAAGTTCCTTATACGAATCCACAAGTGTTTTATCCCACACTGTATCATAGAACTGAATAACATCTTAGATTCAAAATACAGTTAGTGACATATCAAATAAACAAACAATAATATCCACTTATGTGCAGTGAAGAGTTTGACAGAGCACTGAAAGACCTGAGTCGAAACAAAGCCCCGGGAGTATACAACATTCCATTAGAACTACTGACGGCCTTGGGAGAGCCAGTCCTGACAAAACTCTACCATCTGGTGAGTAAGATGTATGAGACAGGCGTAATACCCTGAGACTTCAAGAAGAATATAATAATTCCAATCCCAAAGAAAGCAGGTGTTGACAGATGTGAGAACTACCGAAAAATTCGGAATAGGTATTAAAATCCAGGCAGAAGAAATAAAAACGTTGAGGTTCGCCGATGACGTTGTAATTCTGTCAGAGACAGCAAAGGACTTGCAAGAGCAGTTGAACGGAATGGACAGTGTCTTGAAAGGAGGATATAAGATTAACATCAACAAAAGCAAAACGAGGATAATGGAATGTAGTCGAATTAAGTTGGGTGATGCTGAGGGAATTAGATTAGGAAATGAGACACTTAAAGTAGTAAAGGAGTTTTGCTATTTGGGGAGCAAAATAACTGATGATGGTGGAAGTAGAGAGGATGTAAAATGTAGACTGGCAATGGCAAGGAAAGCGTTTCTGAAGAAGAGAAATTTGTTAACATCGAGTATAGATTTAAGCATCAGGAAGTCGTTTCTGAAAGTATTTGTATGGAGTGTAGCCATGTATGGAAGTGAACCATTGACGATGAATAGTTTGGACAAGAAGAGAATAGAAGCTTTCGAAACGTGGTGCTACAGAAGAATGCTGAAGATTAGATGGGTAGATCACATAACTAATGAGGAGGTATTGAATAGAATTGGGGAGAAGTGGAGTTTGTGGCAAAACTTGACAAGAAGTGGGGATCGGTTGGTAGGACATGTTCTGAGGCATCAAGGGATCACAAATTTAGCATTGGAGGGCCTAGTGGAGGGTAAAAATCGTAGAGGGAGACCAAGAGATGAATACACTAAGCAGATTCAGAAGGATGTAGGTTGCAGTAAGCACTGGGAGATGAAGCAGCTTGCACAGGATAGGGTAGCATGGAGAGCTGCATCAAACCAGTCTCAGGACTGAAGACCACAACAACAACAACAACAACAACAATGTGCAGTGTTCGGCCCATCTACATTGAAACGCCAAAGAAGCTGGTACAGGCGTGCGTTTTCAAATACAGAGATATGTAAACAGGGAGAGTACGGCCCTGCGGTCAGCAACATCTGTATAGGACAACAAGTGTCTTGCGCAGTTGTAAGATCGGTTACTGCTGCTACAATGAAAATTTATTAAGGTTTAAGTGAGGTTGAACGTGGTGTTATGGTATAATGGTTCAAATGGCTCTGAGCACAATGGGACTTGGACTCGCATTCGGGAGGACGACGGTTCAATCCCGTCTCCGGCCATCCTGATTTAGGTTTTCCGTGATTTCCCTAAATCGTTTCAGGCAAATGCCGTGATGGTTCGTTTGAAAGGGCACGGCCGATTTCCTTCCCAATCCTTCCCTAACCCGAGCTTGCGCTCCGTCTCTAATGACCTCGTTGTCGACGGGACGTTAAACACTAACCACCACCACAATGGGACTTAACATCTGAGGTCATCAGCCCCCTAGAATTTAGAACTACTTAAACCTAACTAACCTAAAGACATCACACACATCCATGCCCGAGGCAGGGTTCGAACCTGCGACCGTAGCGGTCGCGCGGTTCCAGACTGTAGAGTCTAGTACCGCTCGGCTGTTATAGTCTGCGCACGAGCTACGGGACACAGCATCTCCGAGGTAGTGATGAAGTGGGTATTTTCCTGTACGACCATTTCACGAGTTTGCTGTGAACATCAGGAATCGGGTAAAACATCAAATCTCCGACATCGCTGCGGCCGGTAAAAGATCCTGCAAGGACGGGAGAAACCACGACTGAAGAGAATCGTTCAGCGTGACGGATGTGCAACCCTACCGCAAATTGTTGCAGATTTCAGTGCTGGGCTATCAAAAAGTACCAGCTTGCGAACCATCCAACGATACATGATCGATATGGGCTTTCGCAACCGAAGGCTCGCTCGAGTACCCTTGATGATTGCACGACACAGTGCTTTAGGACTCGCCTTACCGTACGTAAATACAGGGTGATTCAAAAAGAATACCACAACTTTAAAAATGTGTATTTAATGAAAGAAACATAATATAACTTTCTGTTATACATCATTACAAAGAGTATTTAAAAAGGTTTTTTTCACTCAGAAACAAGTTGAGAGATGTTCAATATGGCCCCCTCCAGACACTCGAGCAATATCAACCCGATACTCCAACTCGTTCCACACTCTCTGTAGCATATAAGGCGTAACAGTTTGGAGAGCTGTTGTTATTTCTCGTTTCAAATTATCAATGGCGGCTGGGAGAGGTGGCCGAAACACCATATCCTTAACATACCCCCATAAGAAAAAATCGCAGGGGGTAAGATCAGGGCTTCTTGGAGGCCAGTGATGAAGTGCTCTGTCACGGGCTGCCTGGCGGCCGATCCATCGTCTCTGTAAACTGTTTATACCAACGATTAATACACCACCTATCAGGAGGTTTAACACCATACTTCGTTCGAAATGCACGCTGAACAACTGTCGTGGATTCACTTCTGCCGTACTCAATAACATAAAAAGCTTTCTGTTGAGCGGTCGCCATCTTAGCATCAACTGACGCTGACGCCTAGTCAACAGCGCCTCAAGCGAACAAATGTACAACTAAATGAAACTTTATAGCTCCCTTAATTCGCCAACAGATAGTGCTTAGCTCTGCCTTTTGTCGTTGCAGAGTTTTAAATTCCTAAAGTTGTGGTATTCTTTTTGAATCACCCTGTATGTTGCCTTGTCGGGCGAGTCTCGTTTCAAATTGTATCGAGCGGATCGACGTCTTCGGGTATGGAGGCAACCTGGACAATCCATGGACCCTACATGTCAACAGGGGACTGTTCAAGCTGGTGGATCCTCTGTAATGGTGTGGGGCGTGTGCAGTTGGAGTGACATGTGACGCCTTGTGATGCGTCTAGATACGACTTTGACAGGTGACACGTACGTAATCATCCTGTCTCATCGCCTACATCCATTCATGTCCATTGTGCGTTCCGACGCATGTGGGCAATTCCAGCAGGACAGTGCGACATTCCACACGTCCAGAGTTACTACAGATTGGCTCCAGGAACACTCTCCTGAGTTTATACACTTCCGCTGACCACGAAACTGACCAGACATGAACATTATTGAGCATATCTGGGATGCCTTGCAACGTGCTGTTCAGAAGAGATCTCCGCCCTCTCGTACTCTTAAGGATTTATCGAGAGCCCTGCAGTGAATTCCCTGCAACAGTACTTCAGACATTAGTCGAGTCTATGCCACGCCGTGTTGCGGCATTTCTGCGTGCTCGCGGTGGCCCTGCACGATATTAGGCATTTGTACCAGCGTTTTGGCTCTTCAGTGTATACAGAGTGGTTCATTGATTGTGACCGGGCCAAATATCTCACGAAATAAGCATCAAACGAAAAATCTACAAAGAACGAAACTTGTCTAGCTTGAAGGGGGAAACCAGATGGCGCTGTGGTTGGCCCGCTAGATGGCGCTGCCATGGGTCAAACGAATATCAACTGCCTTTTATTAAATAGGAACCCCCATCTTTATTACGTATTCGTGTAGTACGTAAAGAAATATGAATGTTTTAGATGGACCACTTTTTCGGTTTGTGATAGATGGCGCTGTAATAGTCACAAACATATGGCTCACAATTTTAAACGAACAGTTGGTAACAGGTAGGCTTTTCAAAATTAAAATACAGAACATAGGTACGTTTGAACATTTTATTTCGGTTGTTCCAATATGAAACATGTACCTTTGTGAACTTATCATTTCTGAGAACGCATGCTGTTACAGCGTGATTACCTGTAAATACCTCATTAATGCAATAAATGCTCAAAATGATGTACGTCAATACGTGTAACGATATTCCTCTCAACAGCGCGTAGTTCGCCTTCCGTAATGTTCGCACATGCATTGACAATGCGCTGACGCATGTTGTCGGGCGTTGTTAGTGAATCACGATAGCAAAGCCTTCGACTTTCCCCACAGAAAAAAATCCGGGGACGTCAGATCTGTTGAACGTGCGGGCCATGGTATGGTGCTTCGACGACCAATCCACCTGTCATGAAATATGCTATTCAATAGCGCTTCAACCGCACGCGAACTATGTGCCGGACATCCATCATGTTGGAAGTACGTCACCATTCTGTCATACAGTGAAACATCGTGTAGTAACATCAGTAGAACATTACATAGGAAATCAGCATACATTGCACCATTTAGACTGCCATCGATAAAATGGGGGCCAATTATCCTTCCTCCCATAATGCTGCACCATACATTAACCTGCCAAGGTCGCTGATGTTTCACTTGTCGCAGCCATCGTGGATGTTCCGTTGCCCAGTAGTGCATATCATGCCGGTTTACTTTACCGCTGCTGGTGAATGACGCTTCGTCGCTAAATAGAACGCGTGCAAAAAATCTGTCATCGTCCCTTAATTTCTCTTGTGCCCAGTGGCAGAACTGTACACGACGTTCAAAGCCGTCGCCATGCGATTCCTGGTGCATAGAAATATGGTACGGGTGGAATCAATGTTGTTGTAGCATTCGCAACACCGACGTTTTTGAGATTCCCGATTCTCGCGCAATTTGTCTGCTACTGATGTGCGGATTAGCCGCGACAGCAGCTAAAACACCTACTTGGGCATCGTCATTTGTTGCAGGTCGTGGTTGACGTTTCACATGTGGCTGAACGCTTCCTGTTTCATTAAATAACGTAACTATCCGGCGAACGGTCCGGACACTTGGACGATGTAGTCCAGGATACCGAGCAGCATACGTAGCAGACGCCCGTTGGGCATTTTGAGCACAATAGCAATACATCAAAACGATATCGACCTTTTCCGCAGTTGGTAAACGGTACATTTTAACACGGGTAATGATTCACGAAGCAAATACCGTCCGCACTTCGAACCTCAGTCGGGGGAGCAGCGCGAACCGTGTCAAGGCGCCTAAGACCGCACGGCTACGCCGCGCGGCGAACACGTGTTACATGTCACATCCTGCGTACTGTTAAATGTTATCCACATAGTTCGGTTATCAAATGAACGTTGATTCACGATAATGGAATCATGTTAACGTGCTAAACTTCTCAATGTAATAAGCACTGCATAATGTGCTTGTAAATATTTTTGCGAGAAACATTGATAGCATCATTGATTTTAATATCGTTCATTATTAGTGTCCTACGTTACGTGGAAAATTAGCTCGACTGAAGAGGTACGGAATGAAGAGGTTCTCCGCAGAATCGGTGAGCAAAGGAAAACACTGAAAAGAAGAGAGACGGGGTAATAGGATACCAGGGAATAACGCCATGGTGGTAGAGGGAGATGTAGGTAAGAACTCTAGAAGCAGACAGAGATTGGAATATATCCAACAAATAATAGAGAACGTGGGTCTAAAGGCTATTTCGAGATGAAGAGGTTGGCCCAGGGGATGAATTTGTTATGGACCGCATAAAACAAATGAGAAAACTGATGACTAAAGAAAGAGTGACACACAAACACAGCGAAGAGTCCTCTGATTGAACAGCCCTAGAATAGCTAGCACCTTACTCTTTGACATTTTTCAGGAATTACGTAAGTGGCCTCTATTAACCTAAACGAAGCAGTAACGCTCAGACGTAAAATAGCTGCTGTGACGAGGGAAGTAGGATGTACCTGTAACTGTACGGAAAATCAGGAAATGGCCAAGTCGCTATCGCATATGTCAGGAACGTATATGCCATTTCCAGGATGCTGCGCGTTCAGTGCAGCGGCATTCCGTCACGAATGGATAGTATTAATAATCATTTTTATCGATTAAGGTCAGTCCAAAAAGTAAACTGAAATGGTAGTATTGTGACCTTTAACTCTAGACCTCAAAGTAGGTATTATTGCGAGTGGTCGCAGATGTGTCCGTGATAATCCGCAAGGCGCGACTTTTATCTGAAAAGGCAATATTGCTGCGGATATCCGCATCCGTGTAGACCTCTCTCTCTCTCTCTCTCTCTCTCCCTCTCCCTCTCCCTCTCCCTCCCTCCCTCCCTCCCTCTATTCTATACGCAGACGGGCAGAGTGAGCCATTGCTGAACTCATAGTTCTGTTTTCCGTTTTTGTCAGTCAGATCCTACTGCATTGGGACTAGGTACAAGTGTCGGCCCCCACTGTGCTTTTCCATCTCCAGCACATAGCTGTCATTCGACAGAAACCTCCTCCTACATCTATATCTGTACTCCACAAGCAAACTTTCTGTGTGTGGCGGGGGTATTCCTGCAAGCATTAGTTTCGCATACAAGTTCTCGCTAGACACACTGCATCTGTAAACGCACAGTAAGTAAAATTTCGGTATTTGTCATTCTTTCTGGTGTTGCAGTTTTAATTGCAAGCAGTGTACGGAAACTATCAGACAGAATAAACACACTATCGCTTGCTTACGTGAAAGGCAAAAAGGCAGCAAATTTTTCGCTTAGTGCTATGAATATCAGTTCTGTTATAATGTGAATAAATACAAGATAATGCCCATAGCATAGAGATGGCACATGACTGCAAAGTACAATCGTATGGCATTGTTGGCTTGGTTGGAGACCCCGAAGGACAGGTCCAGCTGTTGATTTTAAAGGTTTTTAAGTCCTTTGCGCCAAGCGGCAACTTTTCTTCACAAAGTGTGAGAATTGTGCGTCTTAAGTGTGGGTGACAGTAGAGGGTGAGTGCAGTGTGGTGTCGTGTTGTTGGATGATGATGATGATGATGATGATGATGATGATGATGAGATAATGGTGCCGGCTAGCAGCTTACTCCCCTCGAATAGCACCAAGGGGCCGCCGAGTTGAATGTCCCCAACCGATAGATGGATCACCACCAAGAGAGAGCCGGCCGCGGTGGCCGCGCGGTTCTAGGCGCTTCAGTCCGGAACCGCGCTGCTGCTACGGTCGCAGGTTCTAATCATGCCTCGGGCATGGGTGTGTGTGATGCCCTTAGGTTAGTTAGGTTTAACTAGTTCTAAGTTCTATGGGACTGATGACCTCAGTAGTTGAGTCCCATAGTGTTCAGAGCCATTTTGCAATCATTTCATGTACTCCACAGACGCTGTTGCAACAATAAATCTTGAGTGACTTGGAAACCTCAAAAATGGCGTACAAACTTTTTTCTGGCCGTTTACATTAATTAGCCGAGACATGATGACCACATACTTAAGGGGGGTAGGACGTCAAACGGGCCGACTTTGAGCAGGAGAGGCACCACAGTACATTTTAATTTCCACTGTCTATACATTTACAAATAAATACATAAAACTTTGAAAGCATGATCAGGAAGGGTTCAGGATTCATACTCATAGCAGTGGAAGCTCAAAAACGTAACAAAATACATGTGAAATTTCATCATTTTTTCACTTACTACTGGCTGCATTTGTTGCTGTAGGTACACTTTTCTTCCTAAGTAAGAGAGATTCTTCGATGACTTTTGCACAGCATACAAACTATAGTTACAGGTGTATGAAACTCTAGAGTTTATTTAATTTATGAAAAAATGAATTAACTGTTACATTTTAAACTTCATGTTTAGAAAAAACTCAAAGTTTGTAGTTAATTATCTCAATTTTTACCACAGTTTTTAATAGATTTGGAAAATTCTAGAGTTTCATACATTTGTAAGTACTGCTTGTATGCGGTGCAAAATTCATGGAAGAATCTCTCGTTCTTAGGAAGAAAAGTGTACCTACAGAAACAAATGCAGCCAGTAGTAAGTGAAAAAATGATGAAATTTCACATGTAAAAAAAAGGTATTTTGCTACGTTTTTGAGCTTCCACTGCTATGAGAGTGAATCCTCAATCATTCCTGGTCATGCTGAAAACGTTTTATGAAGTTATTTGTAAAAGTATAGACAGTAGAAATTAAAATGTCCTATGGTGCCTATCCTGCTCAAAGTCGGCCCGTTTGACGTCTTACCCCCCCGCCCCCCCCCCCCCTCCCCCCATAATAGGGCGTTGGACCACCTTCACAGTGCAATACAGCATCGAGTCTCCATGGGCTGGTGCCTTATAGCGTCCCAGACGTATCCCATTGGTTTCATATCAGACGAATTTGGTGCCGAAGACATCAAAGTGAGTTCACTATCATTCTCCTCAAATCACAATAGCGCGAAATTCCTATTGTTAGACGGGCATGAATATTTCTGGAAGACGCTATCACCGTCGGTGAAGACATCAAGCATGTATGGAGGCAGGTGGTACCCAATAACGCTTACGTAATCCACAGCTATCATGGTGCTTCCGATTATTGCCTGAGGTCCCATGAAAGCTCAGATGAATGTCCCCCATGGTATAATACTGCCCCCATTAACTTGAGTCAGTGGCGCGGCGCAGATTTCGACCAGCTGTTCTCCTGGATTCTGACACGACCATCGACCTGATGTAAGAAGAAACGTGATTCAGACGAGCAAGCGACAAGTTTCCATGAGCTACAGTCCAGTATCGATGCCCCCGTGTTCACTGCAGTCGTAATTGATGACGTCATTGGGGTCTCTGATGCGGAGATCTATGTTCAACTGTGTGTGCTGAACAGTGTGCTGCGAAACATTTGTGCCTCCATCTTCATCTACATCTACACCCATACTCCGCAAACCACCTGACGGTGTGTGGCGGAGGTTACCCTGAGTACCTCTATCGGTTCTCCCTTCTATTCCAGTCTCGTATTGTTCGTGGAAAGAAAGATTGTCGGTATGCCTCTATGTGGGCTCTAATCTCTCTGATTTTATTCTCATGGTCTCTTCGCGAGATATACGTAGGAGGGAGCAATATACTGCTTGACTCCACGGTTGAGGTATGTTCTCGAAACTTCAACAAAAGCCCGTACCGAGCTACTGAGCGTCTCTCTTGCAGATTCTTCCACTAGAGTTTATCTATCATCTCCGTAATGCTTTCGCGATTACTAAATGATTCTGTAACGGAGCGCGCTGCTCTCCGTTGGATCTTCTATATCTCTTCTATCAACCCTATCTGGTACGGATCCCACACTGCTGAGCAGTATTCAAGCAGTGGGCGAACAAGTGTACTGTAACCTACTTCCTTTGTTTTCGGACTGCATTTCCTTAGGATTCTTCCAATGAACCTCAGTCTGGCATCTACTTTACCGACGATTTATTATATATGGTCATTCCATTTTAAATCACTCCTAATGCCTACTCCCACATAATTTTTGGAATTAACTGCTTACAGTTGCTGACCTGCTATATTGTAGCTAAATGATAAAGGATCTTTCTTTCTATGTATTCGCAGCACATTACACTTGTCTACATTGAGATTCAATTGCCATTCCCTGCACGATGCGTCAATTCGCTGCAGATCCTCCTGCATTTCAGTACAATTTTCCATTGTTACAACCTCTTGATATTCCACAGCATCATCCGCCGTCTTCACCAGCGCTGTACTCTATCGTCAGATTTCCCACAGAGCGCTGCTTTACACAACAGGCAAACCACCGACCTTCACGTTGTCTGATAAGGTGTGAACGTCCAACATCTTATCGTTTAGTCTTGGTGTTCTTAGACCTTGAACCATTTTCTGTAGATCCTCATTACAGAAACCTCGGACAACCGACCGTCTTCGCCATTTACGAGATGCTCGTTCCCAAGCGGCAGGTCATAACAATGTGACCTTTCTCACAGTCGCTTTTATCAGTGGATCTCCCAATTTGCGACCCGCAGCGTCGCTAGAATGTCTTTGTTCCACATATACACTTTCCTTGCCGCGTAATCTGCTCGCACTGCCTTTACGTGACATTCAGTCTCGCGGTGGGCAGTTGTCATAACGTTTCTGGCTCATCATTGTAGATTTCAGTTAACTATTTGTATGAAATTTAAAGGAACAATTAAGTCGCTTAGACTATCGAGAGATGTGCAAGAAATAGAGGTTTTTGATTAATCTTTCTGTATATTATCTAAGTAACAGTGAGGGTTTTATAGTAACCACCACATCAATTGACTATCGAGATCAGCTATGAACCTACACGTAACTTGGTGTCTCCCTGTAGTTTCTGACGCAGCGTAACGGCAGCTCTGATGTGACTAGAGACGGCGGTAGATCCGGACGTAAAATGCACGCGCCAGTTCGCCGGAGCTACTATACCGGCAGCGATAACAGACAGCACAAACTTCCAGACTTTTCTACACTCCTGGAGAAAGGCTCGGTGCCCGATCAGGCAGTGCAGCCAACTGCCCATAACAAACACCGCTCGTTGTAACGAGTCGCGGCAGTTGTCGGAGCCGTCGATCGGCCGGTCACTGCGGCCAGACTTTTATGCATCCGCGGGGTCACGTAAGCGTGAAATTGCGTGAAAGTTGCCGCCACTGTCTCTCGTGTTGGATCATTTATTTTCGAAAACGGCTATCCAGCCGTGTGTCGGCATTACATTTATTCTATCACTCCGTCCGCGCTGTCACTCTTACGTTGTCCTCAACTCAACTCGTGTCTAGCCGAAACCACCAGTCACTGCGTTTACATGCGATACAGGTAGCGGAAGACGTCAGTTTAATTTCGGAAACAGATTTGCGGTGTCTTGTTTACATTTTAGGCCTAAAGAGATTTTCACTAGTCCGATCAATGATGGATTTTCCGAGCGTCAGTTATTTCGTTAGCGCAATGAAATGAGGATTTCAGTACCTTCGTAACAACCCCACCGGACAAAATGTATTTCTGATGAACAAACTGAGTGATTATTTACAATTTTGTGCTAGTAACAGACCGGCAGCGAAGTAATCTCTCTCTCTCTGTGTTGTTTTACATATTTTTTCTCTGCAGTCAGTCCACAAAACACACTGAGACTAAAAGCTACATCAAGATCCATACGTATTTAAATTAAATGTTTTTGTAATGCCATTTTTTTTGCTGATGATAGAGACAGACGTCGAAAGACGTTGCAGCGATAAAATAATATAACCAAGATAACAAAATATTGTGACTGGTAGCCGCATCTGCAGAATCTGTTTATAAATTTTAACTTAAAAATTAAGGAAGATTGTACTGGAGGAAAAGAAATTCGAACAGTGTTCCTAGATGGCAGGTACGAAAAAGTAAGTATCCAAAAGGCGTTCTCAAATGGGCCGCGCAAACGAATCCGGACGTGGTGCTGGACGTGTTTTGTGGAATTTCACGTTGCGTAGCATTCACAAGCGTGAAAGGCGGAGTGAGATACGTCAGATTTATGCTACGTGGAGAGTAACGTGGCCAGTGGAATGCAAGATCGATGCCACAGTCAAAATTTAGAAGACACCATATTGTATTACGTCAGATGCAGCTGAAACCCCTATCTGTTGTTTTTTGTGTTACAGCTTACATGCTAAGAATATATGCTCCTTCAAACCACTTTTATGTGGAGGAAATCTCTAAAAGTGTCGTTTTTGGTGCTATTTGTTAGCGTTAAATATCAGGAAGTGTCATATTGGCGGTTAAAGCTTTCAGGGACTGGAAAAATGGAACGCACAGGTACAAATAATATCTTTTAAATGTAGTCTAGTGGAGAGAGATGTCGATTCTGAAGTGAAGGGTTATGGGTTCGCGACCAGCTTTCTGCAAATAATGTTTTAAATTCATTTTCATATTTTCTAAAAGATTCTGATGCTTTCTTTTAGCAAAAGTATGTTCCAGAACGATTCGATTTTATGCGTAAATAAGGGCGATCTCCGTCTAGGAATGAGTTTGTTCGCTTTTGTGAACGCGTCAGGGAGCATGGTGCAATGAAACGTAAGTTTTGCTGTCAGCGTCACTGACTCCCTTTCTCGCAACCCAGTACAGTGAATAGCACAGGCAGAACAACGTGGCAAGGCAACAAGTGTGCACTTTAATAGGGCTAACGTAGCTATTTCACCTGTGTCCGTTTTCGTAAACAAACCACGTGGATGGTGAGCCACACACAGCCCACAACTAACACAAGGCTTGGCATTTTTTGCCTTTTTTTGTCCAACCCAAGACATATTACCATATTTTTTGGGTCTATCGCAGGACATGCTTTTGAAATAAGTTAAAGCAGTTTACTAAAACGTTAACTTTATTTATTCAGTTGGATTTTTCACTAGGCAAGACATTTTCAAAAATGGTGTTCTTGTCACGCAGTGTGGTATGAAACGGTGGTCTCTTTAGCAGCACACTCCAGATGACTGTTATTCCAGTCTTTGTCCTTAAAAAGGCCGGCCGGAGTGGCTGAGTGGTTCTAGGCGCTACAGTCTGGAACTGCGCGACCGCTACGGTCGCAGGTTCGAATCCTGCCTCGGGCATGGATCTGTGTGACGTCCTTATGTTAGTTAGGTTTAAGTAGTTATAAGTTCTAGGGAACTGATGACCTCAGAAGTTAAGTCCCATAGTGCTCAGAGCCATTTGAACCATTTTGAACGTCTGTTCGACGACAAATTTGAAACGAGTAACAGTCTGAATAGCTTACAAAAAATTTTCAAATGAGTGTGACGTTGGCAGGCAACGAACGGCATAGCTTCCAAACCAACAGCCCCTACTGCCTTGCTGACCGCCTTCAAAGAATACACTGACGCATGTCGAATAGATGCAAACTCTAAAACACACATGTATTCAAAAATGACAAAACGTACACTGCAAATAATCATTCAACATAATTAAAAGGAAACCTGCTTGATCTTATGTAGCCAATCTGGGGGAGAAAATCAAATTGAATTAAGTGAGTTTAAGAATCAGTAATAAAACTTAATAGTCACTAAAAAGGGTTATGCCCCGGAGTAACAACAAAATTCTTGACATAAAATATACTATACCTCAAGATGGAATTTTAACGCTTGCAACTTACGTAAACTCAATTTCGGCTCAGTATAATCAGCTGACAGAGAGGGACAAGGCATTGCAAGGTAGCTGTAATCTTTCGTAACTTGCTTCAAGCATCGTAACCATTTATATTCAGAGTGAACTACAGAAAGTTTAACGGTACTAAAATAAGTGGGCCAGCAAAATAAGAACGTTTAAAAGGTATTGTGTCAACAAAAACATAATGAATTTTAAACAGTTTAACCTCCATTCTTCAAATAACAAATTTGCACATCAACAAAAGCCTTAGGGCCAGACAGAGTCATCAACTTTAAAGTCCAGACACACACCATAACCTTCAGAGCACAAATGAGCCTCTGGTCCCAATGCCAGTGAAAAACTATTTGCATGCAAACGTGACTCTAACCACGCACTGAAGTGTTGCATGAGCAAACACATCTCGTGAAGCATCCACAGCAGGCGTCTGGTGTTTCTCATCACCAGCGTGCAGCACTTGCATTAACAGGCAAGCAACCACTACGGCTACCACGGTTACTCCACTGCAAGGTGCACTACGTCGGCCCAGAAGCGACACCACGCATCCACCTGTCAGAGCGCAACTACACAACTCCCGCAGCATCTTCCCTCAACTCTCAACAACAACAACAACAACAACAACAGATTCGATGGTGCAGACACCACTCGTCCGGCACCATATAGAGCACTGCGGGCAGACTGGACCCAGAGACCACTTAGCCGGGCTGCAAGTGCTCCTTTATTTCGCAGAGATCTACGGTCTCCTTGCGTCGCCCGAGATCTCTTGACAGTCGATCACGGACCGTAGAAGCAGTAGCATTAATTCCACGCCCATCCTTAACTGTTTTACGGGGTCTTTAGCATCGCTCTTTCCTTTATGTGCAATAGAAAATTCTCCAGTATACAGCGACCACTCCTAAACGCCGATACAAAAAAACAAATATAGATAAAATGATCAAAAACTTGCAGACGAGTTACTTCAGACACGAAAACAACATAAACACATTACCCCTGTTGTGTTGCCAAATGACGGAGTGAAAATTTGTGGCTGCACCGTTAGCCACGCCTCCCCATGAACGTGAACGCCTGCTCCAATGTCGGCTGAGAGAGGCACGAACCCAAGAGAATGTTTAAAAACGCTCTGTCCAACATATAGGTTTAAGATTTTTTTTAAAAAATCCCCGCCAGTCATTAAATTCTCAAACCTGGGTATTTTTGCAGCCCTGGACAGCACTAAAAAGCAAGGACTGTCCGGACTAATCTTGGGCGTAAGGTACAGAAAAGCCTCACTGAACGCTGGAGGCCGCTGCGGTCGTTGATGACGACAAAGAGTACGATCCGTGTGGTGCAACAGCTGGATTCTGGCCGGGGGAGGCCAAGACGTTAGGAGCACAGATTTGCTTCAACCTTTGCACATTAAAACAACATAATGTGCAAGAAGTAAGGTGCAGTACTCTGGCAGTGCCGAGAAAATCGCAAGAGAATTTTCACGCCCTACTATGTAACTGATGTATAAGTGCGTAGGTGCCGGACGTTAGAGTTCATGGCCGTCAAGCGGTTAGCATTCGAGCTGCTCAAGGGGCTCCGGAAAGGCTCAAAATCATGAAAAGTTCAATTTTTACTTTTTTGCGTTTTCTGAATCTGCAGACTATTACCTTTTAATAGATATATAATTTATTCAATTCCGAAGACTACAACTATTTTTAAATTTTTTTTGAAATGTGTTCTACATGGGCGTGACCCACTGTGGCGCTGTTAAACTACTGTCAAATGGTGTTATTATTAACGTCCGTGTTCGTCAGGTACATTTTAGTGATGTGAGATAAAGTATGTGTTGTGGCTAACCTATGATGGTTCAATATATATCGCTGGTGTGATTGTCGATTGTGTCATGTTTATTTACTCTGTCGTTATCTCGAAAATATTCGTAATTAATTCTGTTTCTTGAGTCTCTGTTTTGTTGAAGTATAATAATGAGTAAAAGTAAAGTTATTAGAAATCCTCTGAAGGCTTTTAAGAAAATGAGAAATGTTGGAAAGCCAAAGGTATGTGTTATTACTGTAAACAATAAAGACGATAACCAAATGAGTGAACCTAACCTCTCAAGTACACCTGCCCATAGCAGTCAAAGTGGGAAAGAAAATACTTCACAGAAGAAGCTTGGTTCAATGAGTGAAAACTATGAATGTTTTATGGGCGAATCGGATGTGAATGAAATATTTGATATGTCGGTTCTCAAAGGAATTTTGTCAAACTGTGTAAGATGTATTCATTGTAGTGAAGTTGGTCTGGAACTCTCCATAATAAAGCACGTAGGACTTGCTAGTGAAATACAACTGAAATGTGATAAGTGTTCATACATGACCACCTTTTGGAACAGTGTTGCAGTAACTGCAACTGAAGAAAATGGTAGCAAAATCTACGAACACAACAACGAGCGATGCTTGCTTTAGACAAGGGACGCCTTCGGGCTGCAGACAGGGCTGTAAAGAGTCTAGAAATACAAGCAAGAGTAAACAGGAGGAGGAACAAGAGGAAGCTGGAGGAGGAGTTTGCAGAGGATGAAGATAATCCATCCTATGGACCTGGAATGCACTAAAAAGTTAATCCAATCTTTGTCGCTCGGTTCCCAAAACTTTTATTTTCTTATACTAATTACATGTTTTCTAAGGATCTCCCAAACATATTTGTTTCAAACTTCCAGTAAATGTTACACAGTACCTTCTGCATAATTTAACATAGCCTTTTTCCAAAAAACTGTATATTTTTGAATATATAAATAAAGAATTGCAAAAAAATGTTGTGAATTTTCATTACAATTGAAAAAAAAATCATCTTTAATAACTGAACTAAAATTTTGTAAAATCCCTGTGTTAAGTTGTAGCCCATATTCCAATAAATAATCTGTAAAAAGTTCAACTTCCTACCTCAAAGACTTTGTGAGGAAAGATGTAATTTATAAGCGTTATTTTAACATTGCAAGTATAGGGCGTTCCGGAGCCCCTTAAGGGGGGTAGGACGTCAAACGGGCCGACTTGGAGCAGGAGAGGCACCACAGGACATTTCAATTTCCACTGTCTATACTTTTACAAATAAATTCATAAAACTTTGTCAGCATGACCATGAAGGATTCAAAAATTTACACTCATAGCAGTGGAAGTTCTAAAACATAACGAAGTAATTTTTTTTACGTGTGAAATTTCATCCTTTTTTCCACTTACTAATGGCAGCATTTGTAGCTATAGGTACACATTTCTTCATAAGTAAGAGAGATTCTTCGATGAATTTTGCACAGCATACGAACCATACTTAAAGGTGTATGAAACTCTAGAATTTTGCAAATCTATTAAAAACTGTGGAAAAATTGAGGTAATTAACTATAAAATTTGTGTTTTTTCTAAACATGAAGTTTAAAATGTAACAGATTATTTATTCATTCATAAATTAAATAAATTCTAGAGTGTCATACACCTGTGAGTATGGTATGTATGCTGTGCAAAATTCTTCGAAGAATCTCTCTAACTTATAAAGAAAAGTGTACGTATAGCAACAAATGCAGCCATTATTAAGTGAAAAAATGATGAAATTTCGCACGTAAAAAAAATTTATTTTGTTGTGTTTTCGAACTTCCACTGCAATGAGTGTGAATCCTGAATACTTCCTGGTGATGCTGACAAAGTTTTATGACTTTATTTGTAAAAGTATAGACAGTGGAAATTAAAATGTCCTGAGATGCCTCTCCTGCTCCAAGTCAGCCCGTTTGACGTCCTACCCCCCTTAAGACGAACGTGTATGAGATGGAGGTTCGATTCCTACCCATACTTAATTTTTATTCTATATTTTTGTCATCACTAGTCATATTATTTAATGTATATGACATTTGAGAAGTAATATAACTGCACGCATTTTTATTGAATTTCATGTTATTTGACCACTTACTATTTACAATTAAATTTAATCATTAGAGCAAACATATTTATTACTATCGACAAGTAAATGGAGAAATGCATAGAGTTTTCCTAAAAATGTATGCCTGTCGTGATTTGCGAAAGTCCTCATACATACAGTCTGGTAAGGAACATGGAACTACTTTGCGCCTCGATGCTTCGGGCTGCAAACACAAAATGGTTCAAATGGCTCTGAGCACTATGGGACTTAACATCTGGGGCCATCAGTCCCCTAGAACTTAGAACTACTTATACCTAACTAACCTAAGGACATCACACACATCCATGCCCGAGGCAGGATTCGAACATCCGACCGTAGCGGTCGCGCGGTTCCAGACTGAAGCGCCTAGAACCGCTCGGCCACACGCTGCAGACACAGAGGCAGGCCCTATTTGGCAGTTATCCTGCGTAGCGGTGATACGTTGCTAATGTAGCAAGAACGAATAATGTATTTGCAAATTTTTTGAATATCACAGAATTTACAATTTTAGTACAAAAATGAAGGTTTGAGCGGGAGTCGAACAGTCGCCTAATAGACGTTCGGTTTACGAAGCTCGAACGTCAACTTAGCGCAATGAGCGCTAACGTCTGGCACCTACACACAGATACATCACTTACGTAACAGACGCGTAAAACTTCTCTTGCGATTTTCTCGGAATTGCCCGAGTAGTGCACCACACCGATCGTACACTTCGTCGTGATTCACGACCGCAGCGGTCACCAGCGTCAGTGCTTACTCCGTGCTCATCATGTTACTTTTATAGCCCACTAAAGATGTACAAAGTTCGAAATAAATCCGTGGTCCCCTTGTGAGTACGCACCAGCCACGCCTGAGATCGTGTTTGGCGCGCTGCACGGTGAGAAACGCGCCCCGTGGTTAGGGGATTGAAGTACTACGCATGTTTCAGAGGACTTAATATTCAAGAAAGGCGTGAAGAGCTCGCGATATACGCAGGACAGGCCCTAATAAGCAGCGCTGCCTCGGAAGGCGTAGCAGAACGCACTAGTGGTCCCTGCCTACTCAAATTACCCCGGCGAGCGGACTTAATTAGCGTTTGCCGTGGCCGCGCGCCAGAACGAACGCGAGCCAAAGGTCTCTTTTTCTCAGTGGCGGAGGAACCGTAGCGCACGGCAATGAAACCCGGAGCGTAAACTTGCTAAGAGCCTAATAAAACGTCCGAGTACCGGCCGGTAGTTAACAAGCAATTAGGCCGGCATCGCTGCGGCAGCCGCTAAAAGTGAAACCGCCGGTGCGGTGCGGACGGAGGAATCGAAACTCTCCTGTCGCTGGAGAAGAGGAAGAGGCGGAGTTATTTTATTCCCTGTTTGAGACGTCACTAGCAGAAAGGAGGCATTAAACCAGCCAGACAGCTCTATTCACTTTATTTATTTGTCAAGTTCCTTGGAACCATGTGGACCGAAGCTACTTGTCACGATGGCCGACATATTCGTCGCGAGAGAAGTCAGAAACTGTGTAGCATTCCTTAAAAAAATATATCGTTCATTTTTCAGTCTGTTACACTCATTTACGGTACGACCGGGTCCCATCACACTCAATCATCTGGCCGACCGGTTCTAGGCGCTACAGTCTGGAACCGCGCGACCGCTACGGTCGCAGGTTCGAATCCTGCCTCGGGCATGGGTGTTTGTGATGTCCTTAGGTTGGTTAGGTTTAAGTAGTTCTATTTCTAGGAGACTGATGACCACAGCAGTTAAGTCCCATAGTGCTCAGAGCCATATGAACCATTTTCAACTCAATCATCGCTGTAGTTGTGTCAGCAACCTGTCGTGTCTGTACAGAACTACACATCAGTTACTTGTTCATTAAATTGAACGAGTCAGTACATACTCTCCAGCACGCACGGACCAAGGTGACTTGTGACACTCTCGCTTTTAAAGAGCCACATACTCGTAAGATTTTAATGATGGTAACAATAAAATTCTTCAATATTGTAATAAGAATAATAATGATCTGTTTACTTCTGTGCCCAGTGCATCACTTTATCATAAGTTCCAAGAAACTGGACATCTTAAAAAATGTGATTTGAAAACCATTCGTCTGAAAATTTTAGAAAAAAATGGGTCATGAAACTGATTTAAGATCTAAAATAGCAACAAACTGTTCCTGCACACGATCTGTGGACTCACGAATTATCATTATGATTGTGCACGCAGGTCTGCTGACTATATAAATGGGGCAAGGGGAGAATGCTGTTTCTTTCAGTAGTTTTCTCCTTCGTTGCGGGAAGTAAGTCTTTCAGCTACATTTTCTGTGGACCCTTCCCTCTTGGCTTACTCAATGGCCTGCGGTTTACTGGTTCCTGCGGCACACTCACTAACCGTCTCAGGTTTGATTTTGACAAATGTGAAGATGTTGGTCAGGAAACAAGTGCTTCATCTTGAGTTGGTTTCCAATCAACTGAACTACTTCCTGTGTTCAACAGAGCTCGTTTTCTACATTTACTGCCATTTGCTAGACGCTGTTTGCATGCTACTCTATTATCCTAAATTTGGGGAATTGATATATGTAAGAATACAAACGCTCTTAGTAAAACATTGTCTACGGATGTGGTCATGACCCCATGAGGCGCCCCCTCCTCTCCTTGGATCCGAGATTGGTTTACAAAATGCCGACTAGAAACTATGCAAACAACTAAGGAATTAATACGTAAATAGTGAAAACAAATTGTGCGAGAATATACGAATAAAACACACGCTACGGAGAAAAGCTCTCAGCTATTGCGAGAAACTCTTGTACAGAATGAGAGTGGGCTAGTAGGAAATCATTCAGCTTAGACTTGAAGATTTCGGGTTTATGAAATGGTTCAAATGGCTCTAAGCACCATGGGACTTAACATCTGAGGTCATCAGTCCCCTAGACTTAGAACTACCTAAACCCAACTAACCTAAGAATATCACACACATCCATGCCCGAGGCAGGATTCGAACCTGCAGTGCGGCTCCGGACTGAAGCACCTAGAATCGCTCGGCCACAACGGCCGGCAGGCACTGGAAAGAACAGCAGAGTCTGTAGGTCTAAATTATCTAGGCCCTAGGATGTTACATGCAGCGAGTATCCAGAGATGGAAAGTTAGTGTTACAGTTAGATGGGAAAATATGGAGAATGGCACACTGGTAGGTATTGGCAAAGAATCGAGTACGGTTCTAGCCGACTAAGGAATTATTGACCACTAATTGTCTGCGAATTGAAATTGCTTCGCTATTCATGATTACAAACAGCTACGCCGAGATGTTCAGTCTTTCCCTCAATTGAATAGTCAACGCATTGGTGACTATGAGCGGTACATTGTTACTGAAAGGAACGCTCTTGGCCGCGAGTGAAGACCAGAAGCGCTCCACTTCCCTCAAGAATTCGAATGCTCCGCCGAGGGCTGTGGTATTTTGGAAGCGGACCTGGGCGAAAGCCTTGTAAAGATATCTCGCGGCAGGAGTTAATACAGCACGTGCTCACGAGCGATGAAACGCGCCCTTCTCTCAGATTAATTGAAGCGACGCGCGATGTCCATAGAGGCGCTGCTATCGCGTTTTCGTCATCGTCCCGCGCTACCTGGTTTGAGCACTCCCCTCTTCCTGTGGCTCTAACAACGGGATCTCGCCAACTACTCTGTCCCCTCCGATTTACTTCGAACTTGATTTGAAGCGCAATAGCCAGACATGTTCTTCCTAAAGCATTACAATGTAATCATTTTCTTAATATTCGTGTTCATAAGGAGATCATGTAGATATTTGAAGTAAATCGTCCAATAACTTTCAGAGATTTTTGATAACAACGTTTCCTCTTTATATATTACATACAAATATATTTCGGGTCAGATTACGAAACCTTATGTACACTAAGATATTTCTCTTGTCTTGAAGTTGAAGTGTGCAAAATTTCATCAAGATCGGAATAAAACTGTAGAGTATATATATATAATCACAAAGCGAAAAAAGTGGTCCAAAAACATTCATATTTCTTTACGTACTACACGAATATGGACCATCGTGACCGGGCCAAATATCTCACGAAATAAGCGTCAAACGAAAAATCTGCAAAGAACGAAACTTGTCTAGCTTGAAGGGGGAAACCAGATGGCGCTATGGTTGGCCCGCTAGATAGCGCTGCCATAAGTCAAACGGATATCAACTGCGTTTTTTTAAATAGGAACCCCCATTTTTTATTACATACTCGTATAGTACGTAAAGAAAAATGAATGTTTTAGTTTGACCTTTTTTTCGCTTTGTGATAGATGGCGCTGTAACACAAACAAATGGCTCACAATTTTAGACATACAGTTGGTAACAGGTGGGTTTTTTGAATTAAAATACAAACTGTAGGTACGTTTGAACATAAAAACAACAAATAACTTAGAATTTGTTGCAGACACGCGAAATGTCTTATTGTAAAATGAAAAGAAATTATGTCGAGGGGGAACAAAAAAATAACAGGAATCGACTCCTCGCGCACTCTTCGTAGTTACGCGTTGCTCCGCTAGGTGGTGTCAGTTTGGAGTCTCCCGCGTCGCTCAGTACTGCGGCACCACGACAATGCTCCAGCCCACACAGCTCCAATGGTGCCATAGTTCAGGGGAAAAAAAACAACATGGTGTTTGTGCCTGCTCACCCGATCTGGCTACGTCTTACTTTGTTTTGTTTTCACGGTTGAAGCAAACTCTGAAAGGAAAGCGATGCAGTGATGCGAATGACGTCAAAGAAAAAAAAATGGTTCAAATGGCTCTGAACACTATGGGACTTAACTTCTAAGGTCATCAGTCCCCTAGAACTTAGAACTACTTAAACCTAACTAACCTAAGGACATCACACACATCCAAGCCCGAGGCAGTCAAAGAAAAGTTGCTAATGCTATTGAACAGTATCCTTTCTAAAGAGATCCAGAACTGTTTTCAGCAGTGGCAAAAGCGTTGGAATAAGTGCATTAATTCACATGGACAATAATTTGAAGAGGACTAAAGTACTGTGAAAGTTCAATAAAAATGCAATTCCGTTTATTTTTGGGTCCCCCCTCGAATATCAGTTATACTGTTCAATCCCTAGGATCCGCGGCTCGTGGCCTAGTGGCTAGCGTTGCTGCCTCTGGATCTGCGGGACCTGGGTTAGATTTCCGGCCGGATCGGGGATTTTCTCCGCCCAGGGATTGGGTGTTTTATTGTCTTCGTCATTTCGTCATCGTTCGGGAATGTGGTGAGACTGGACAGTGTAAAGATTTGGGAATTTGTACGGCCACTGATAACCACGCAGTTGTGTGCCCACCAAACCAAATATCATCATCATCATCAATCCCTAGAAATAAATAAGTAACATATTTTCTGTTTGACGTTTCGATTTGGACACCTCCATAGCCGGATGCTTGCCAGCACTCTAGCTGATCGTGTTCGGTCAGGAACCTAGCCACCTCAAGTAATAAAAAAAACTGAAAGAAATTTTCATCGATGGAGTTTTAAATATGTCATGGGACATCCGTACATAACTACTAACAAAGAAACAGGTAGAAGGAATTAAGAATAAGGATAAAAAACTGCCTTCGATGCGGAAGGATCCGGGTTCGATTCCCGGAACCTCGACGGATTTTCATTGAGATAGGATGATCTAGATCAGGGTCTATTCAGCCTCGTGAGGCCGATGAAAAGCTGCATGAATAAAGAAACAGCGGCATCACCAGGGTTGATCTACTGGCAATAAAGGGTGAAGGGGTTGGCGATATGCTGATATGTCGCACGATCGTAGATCGCTCCTCGTACTGACTGCTACGCAGCATCGACCAGTCGAAACAGGCCTCAGAACGAGATTGCGAGTGGTGTTTATGTTCAAGTTTTTATGCTTCGGATTTTTACCCAAAATTTTATGTTACTGTGAATACTGGCTTTTTCGTGTGGTGGTGGTTGTTGTTGTTGTTGTTGTCTTCAGTCCTGAGGCTGGTTTGATGGAGCCCTCCATGCTATTCTATCCTGTGCAAACTTCATTTCCCAGAACTTAACTGCAACCTACATCCTTCTGAATCTGCTTAGTGTATTCATCTCTTGGTCTCCATACATCGCTCCACTCCATACTAATACTTTCAGAAACGACTTCCTGATACTTAAATCTATACTCGACGTTAACAAATTTCTCTTCTTTAGAAACGCTTTCCTTGCCATTGCCAGTCTACATTTTATATCCTCTCTACTTCGACCATCATCAGTTATTTTGCTCCCCAAATAGCAAAACTCTTTTACTACTTTAAGTGTCTCATTTCCTAATCTAATTCCCTCAGCAACACCCGACTTAATTCGACTACATTCCATTAGCCTCGTTTTACTTTTGTTGATGTTCATCTTATATCCTCCTTTCAAGACACTGTCCATTCCGTTCAACAGCTCTTCCAAGTCCTTTGCTGTCTCTGGCAGAATTACAATGTCATCGACGAACCACAACGTTTTTATTTCTTCTCCATGGACTTTAATACCTATTCCGAATTTTTCTTTTGTCTCCTTTACTGCTTGCTCAATATACAGATTGAATAACATCGGGGAGAGGCTACAACCCTGTCTCACTCCTTTCCTAACCACTGCTTCCCTTTCATGCCCCTCGACTCTTATAACTGCCATCTGGTTTCTGTACACATTGTAAATAGCCTTTCGCTCACTGTATCTTACCCCTGCCACCTTCAGAATTTGAAAGAGTGTATTCCAGTCAACATTGTCAAAAGCTTTCTCTAAGTCTACAAATGCTAGAAACGTAGGTTTGCCTTTTCTTAATCTTTCTTCTAAGATAAGTCGTAAGGTTAGTATTGCCTCACGTGTTCCAACATTTCTACGGAATCCAAACTGATCTTCCCCGAGGTCCGCTTCTACCAGTTTTTCCATTCGTCTGTAAAGAATTCGCGTTAGTATTTTGCAGCTGTGACTTATTAAACTGATAGTTCGGTAATTTTCACATCTGTCAACACCTGCTTTCTTTGGGATTGGAATTATTATATTCTTCTTGAAGTCTGAGGGTATTTCGCCTGTCTCATACATCTTTCTCACCAGATGGTAGAGTTTTCTCAGGACTGGCTCTTCCAAGGCCATCAGTAGTTCCAGTGGAATGTTGTCTACTGCCGGAGCCTTGCTTCGACTCAGGTCTTTCAGTGATCTGTCAAACTCTTCACGCAGTATCGTATCTCCCATTTCATCTTCATCCTCTTCCATTTCCATAATATTGTCCTCAAGTACATCGCCATTGTATAGATCCTCTATGTACTCCTTCCACCTTTCTGCTTTCCCTTCTTTGCTTAGAACTGGGTTTCCATCTGAGCTCTTGATATTCATACAAGTGGCTCTCTTTTCTCCAAAGGTCCCTTTAATTTTCCTGTAGGCAGTATTATCTTACCCCTAGTGAGATAAGCCTCTACATCCTTACATTTGTCCTCTAGCCATCCCTGCTTAGCCATTTTGCGCTTCCTGTCGATCTCATTTTTGAGACGTTTGTATTCCCTTTTGCCTGCTTCATTTATTGCATTTTTATATTTTCTCCTTTCGTCAATTAAATTCAATATTTCTTCTGTTACCCAAGGATTTCTACTAGCCCTCGTCTTTTTACCTACTTGATCCTCTGCTGCCTTCGCCACTTCATTCCTCAAAGCTACCCACTCTTCTTTTATCGTATTTCTTTCCCGTATTCCTGTCAATCGTTCCCTTATGCTCTCCCTGAAACTCTCTACAACCTCTGGTTTTGTCAGTTTATCCAGGTCCCATCTCCTTAAATTCCCACCTTTTTGCAGTTTCTTCAGTTTTAATCTACAGGTCATAACCAATAGATTGTGGTCAGAGTCCACATCTGCCCCTGGAAAGGTCTTACAATTTAAAACCTGGTTCCTAAATCTCTGTCTTACCATTATATAATCTATCTGATACCTTCTAGAATCTCCAGGATTCTTCCATGTATACAACCTTCTTTTATGATTCTTGAACCAAGTGTTAGCTATGATTGTTATGCTTCGTGTGATTAGAAATTAAAAATACAGAGATGTAATTTTTTTAAAATAACATGATTCGACGATTGTTCATTAACGTTCATTTCTTAACAAAAATGATATTTAATTAAAATTAAAATTTTTTGCCGCTAACGAGATTCTAGCCAACGATTTTATGGTTTCTAGACTTTCTCGTTACAAATTCAGCAACCGATAAACACTGGTGCGAAAAACGTAAGGCAGAGCTGTTGCTATGTGTTGTACCGCTCCTGACGAGAACTGAAAAATGACGCCCCCTTTCTTTTCTATCATCGCCCCCCCCCCCCCCCGCCTTCCCCCCCCCCTCCCCCGATATCGTCGCCCCCTTAACCACCACCAACCACAACCAACGGTACAACAAGCAAATTTCCTGTTATACTTTTAATCATTAAACAAAGGTGAACAGATGTCCTCATTTTCGGCGGATAGTCCTCAATATTCACGCTTTGTCATCAACTTCTTTAAAACTTGCTGAGGGCAACAAATCTCATTTTCTTATTTTTGGTCCTCAGTTTTTGAAATTTCCTAAAATAATTGAGATAGGATGGACGTTCTGAACATTTTAAACTAGAACTCAACCAAATTTGACATGACTTATTTTATTTTTATTTCAATAAAATGGACAAATATTAGGTGTAGAACTATTTTCTGGTGAAAATGTATTTTTTCCTTGAATTTAGAAATTATGCTATATAGATGGGAGGCATGCCAAAACATCAAACCGCGTCATCGGGATAATCGTGGTGTTATTTCGTTTGTTATAATTGAAATATTTTTAGAATGAGGAATAAGTTTAATCATTTTTCAGCATCCACTTTCGTTTTGAGGTAGGTAGAGGCAATGTTTTTATTTTGGTCAAAAAAGTAAAGACTTATTAAGCATCTATTCCACATGTTTTTGAAAACAATTCCGTGTTTTAATTTTTTTCCTTTTTTATATTTTCACCTCATTTGCTCAATTGCCTCGTAATTGTTTCCCCATTTTGCCGCCCCTGAAATTTCGCTGCCCCAGGCGGCCGCGTAGTGTTACCTAATGGAGAAACGTCCCTGACGTAAAGATTAAAGTAACTTTCGCATGATGTGTCACTGCTAGGTAACATAGCTTAGTGAAACTTGGCCCATACAAAGAAAGAACTCCTGCAGTACAGTACAGAAGGTAGATGTAACAAAAATCCAATTGCACAAAGAGAATTAACACTTTAATTCAAAGGCAATAATTACACTAAACTCTCAGTGATTTATATGATCTCCTGGACATTACAAATGGGGGAATGTCTCTTAACAGAGTGTGTGGTCACAAAGGACGGCAGTCCATGCTCTGCAACGTGCCCCCATACTGGCCACAGGGTTCTTTTGTTAGGGCCTTCCAGTCTTCCACCAGCGCACTTGACAACTGCTGGGCGGTCGTTGGTGCTTGTGGACGTGGTACAATACGTTTCCCCTACACAACTTAGACGTGCTCGATGGGTTTTAAGCCGGGACAACGGACAGACCAGTCCATTCGCCGAATATCCTCTCGTTTGCCAGGACTCCTCCACCTGCGCTATTAGATGCAGTCGCGCATTGCCATCCATAAAAGTCAGGACCGAAAGCACCGCTGAAAAGACGTATGCGAGGAAGAAGTACGGTGTCAACACAACGTTGACCAGTGAGTGTGCAGTCTTCGAGGATCTGGAGGTCAGTGCGTTCTTTGCAACATTATGCATTCCCACACCGTAACACATGACCATCGAAACGATGAAGTTCGAGAATGTTCGTGGATGCGTTGCGGGTTCCCACCTCTCGCCGTGTAAGAGTATGTCTGGCATTGTCGGTCGTGAGTGACGACTCTTGCTCTGTTTATGATGTACGCTTTCGTATCTGGAATGGATAGAAAATACGGTACTAAATGCTGTTGCCGCTACATAGGGACTTCAAGAACTTGGTTGAGAGTCTGTAACGTCGCAGCGTTATCTTTCGCCTATAGCACAACTGGAGATTGCGAGACAAAGCGCTGCTACATTGTCTTCTAAGCCCGCCGAGATAAGACTTCAGCCAGAGTTCGAGCGACTGCTGCGCTCGTGTGCTTGCCATATTCTGGCGAACCAACTCCTGGGCTGCACGTTATTTCATAATTTTTAACCCACCAACATCGTAGCTTAGGGCTTTACACGTTTTACTATAATACCTATGTCATCGTCGACGTATGATCTAGCTGTTTTTGGCCATCTCAGATTCAGACAGGCGCTGCAAGACTGTACCCAGTCGTTCCTGAAATTTCTAGTTCTATCAGCGATGACGCTCTGGACAGCAAGCTCTCTTCCTATACATTCATTCATTTGGAGCTCAAATAATTAATAATCCGCTACGTATCCCAAGAACTTCATTTCCGTCGCCTCTTTTCGTTTCTTGATTCCATTTGTATGCGCGACAGACAAGGTTTACACGTCTAGTTCTGTAGGACCAAACTGAAGAGAAAGTCTCCATGCTCATAGAACGAGTCAGTACATGAACTTAACTGAAATAAAATGTTGACGAATCCCATTTTTTCCATACAGGCAGTCACCGTCTTGTCTCACAGTCGGATAAGCGTATTAACAGTATGGCGATTACGTTTGAAATAAGTTGATTTACTTTCTTTCCATCTGTCTCGTTTACATTTGACTGTCCCTTATATATTCGCTTAATCGAAATGTATTAACAATAGTGTTGTTTCTACAATGCATATGACGTCGATTATTCGTCACTAAGGTCGGTGCCTATATCGTAGCTACAACTTGGATCTGGAGGAGAGTAAGTTCTCTTTAAAAGCTGACACGCGTCAGTTTTTCTATTGCAAGCAGGTGAATATTGTATGTTACGCTCTGTTGTTCGTAGAGGCCACAAATAGTCTTTGCACCCACTCTCCTACAGCGTCATGCAGTTGGTCCAAGTTCGTTATTGAAGCATGCTTTTGATCCATTTCATTTATTCGTATCATATGAAAGACAATTCATTTGGAGCACTCGAAAGGCTTCTTATTTGACAAATGCAGTGACACATTCTGTCTCCATCTTAAACGTAAAGTGACGGTGTGCTGTTTCAGCTTTTCCAACGCCCTATGGGCACAACACGAATGTAATAGAAAGTATCGTAAATGGCTTGATGCCATCCGCAATTTCGTGTGTGTGTGTGTGTGTGTGTGTGTGTGTGTGTGTGTGTGTGTGTACTGTGGGTAGTGAGTGACAACAGCATTGTTTGGAAGTGAACCGAGGACCATCGGAAATCCGTCGAAGGATGTACTGGAAGTATCTGAAGTGTGGTGCTACCAAAGAACATTAAAAATTAAGCTGGCAGAGAAACAACGAAATGGAGAAGTACTAAAAAGAGTAAGTGAGGAAGGAAGTCTGTGAACGTCCCTTACCGAAACGGACAGGTTAGTGAAACTTGTGCTGCGGCATCCTACAGTACTCTACCTGGCAACGTTAAGAGCGGTACAGGAAAAAAGTAGTAGGAACAGACCAGGACGAGAGTACGCAAAAAAGATTATATAAGATACTGAGTGTAGCAGTTAAATGGAGATGATTAGCACAGATAGCAGGAAAGCATTTCATTAATCGAAAGACTGAAAAAAGGGAATTCAAGAGAAACTTTTGTAGATCCATATGGCTTAAAGGTGAGGTGTTTGCTGATGTGGACTGTCAGTTATATGTATGTATTTTCCCCTAGAGATTCTCTAGTTTTCAATTAAAAGTTGGAACATGATTTCATGTCCAACTTTCAAGTTTAAGTTTTTCTCCACACAAAGTTCCTCCTGCTTTAATACTGATGCTTGAAAAGTGTGACAGAAAAAGTACCATTAAAGAAGCGGAGTGAGGGGAAGACAAAGTGGTGCACGCGGTAGCTCTCCAGCAGTAGCCTACAGCGTATGTAACCCGCGAAGCTACGCTGTACCGCGGGTTTGCCTACAGAGGTAGGAGAATTTTCGCGCGGGGCTTTGCTATCGCAACTACGTAACGCATTATATCCGTATCCACACACTGGCGTCACTTAAAACGTGCTAGTTATACAACATTGAAGATTGTAACCGTTTGCATTTAAATGTCAAGTGCAAGACGTCCTATCTTTCTAACTACGCCCCCAGAAAGCATGCATCTTTTCAGCTGAGAGAGAATACAACAGAGCTAATGAAACACCTAATTAATCTGTGTGTACAATTCGAATGTTGTAAGACATAAGTGATGTACAGGTAAAAAAATTTCGCATACCTTGCTTCCTTTTATTTTATAATTTCAAATCATACATTTGGTACTAGCTAACGAAAGTGAACCTAAAGTTTTGCGGGTCCAAAAGTGTATAGTAACTACTCCTTTTCAAAGAACTGAGCATTTTCACCACTGCTTCTCAGTCTGTTTATTCTTTAATGAAATTTTGCATTACTAATATATCACTTTCTAACCAACACCTCAGCTTAATACGATCGCTTTGGAACTATCTTATGTACTTTCTTCTATTTTCTTCCTTTATGGTTGTGGCCTTTTGGGAACCATTTTGCAATTTCAGTTCTTTATCTTTCATTGTCCCTTCCTTTTCATCCAGTATGCCTTCATTGTTTCATTGTGTCTCTTTTTCTTTCCCACAAACTATGTTGTGCCTCTTCTAATAATTTTCGGATGTGCAACCGGATCCCGTCGACATTCTACCATAATATTTCGGCCCAGGGACGCCCAGCCATCTCCGGGTGAGCAGACAACTACTGCAGAGCCCAGGAGCATTCATGGTATTTATCCCGAATCACGCGTATGCGAAGTGTGCTGGCGTCTTTCGGCGCATGCGTTACGTGATAACATGCGCGGGACACCCGAGTTGTGTGCGCTCCCGTCGGTGGTAGAAATGAGTATGATATAATCATTGAGTATCGAACGTCCCCGGCGATTCCGCTGTGACTGGATAATTTTAATTATAGGATTCCAATTTTTTATCCAGTTGAAAGCCGTTGTCACGAATTTTAAGATTATCGGCAAGACATATTTCCAACGATTCTTTAATTACTGAATTCCAGAAACTGGAAACGGTAGCTAAAATTTTTGTTCTGTTGTATTACTGCTACTGCTGACTTTAACGGTTGCCGCTGACGGGTGTATCTTTAGCGTTCTGGGCTGTTCGTGTCGTATGGTCTACATATGCATCACCGCACTCGCTGGGAATTTTGTAAACTTCCGCTTTTTTCAGTTGTAAGTCGTCTTTAGCAGAACTAACTAGGGCCAAGCTCTTCGCTAGTGGACGGGAGATAACCTCCAGTTTATTTTTCCTAAGCAATCTGCCTGTTTTAGAAGACATATTCCCGGTGTATGGCAGGAACGCAATTGATTTATAGTTGTCATCAGTGCCCTCAGCACGTTCCTTCTTCTTCTTATTATAGCTGTGCATGGCCTTCCTTATTTTGTGTCAAGTGTAGCCATTCTCTTTAAAAACCTTCTCCAAGTATTCTAATTCCGCATGGAGGTTTTTATCGTCCGACATTACGTGCGCCTGATGTTTTAAGGTACTAAGAACACCGGTGGTTTGTGCGTGCTGATAGCAGCTAGACGCATGGAGATATAAATCTTTGTGCGTGAGCTTTCTGTACACAGACTGTCCCACTGACCCATCGTTCTTAAGGCGTACTATCACGTCTAGAAAGGGCAAAGTCCCACCTTTCTCAATCTCCGTCGTAAACTTTATATTCTCGAGTAATGAATTTAAGTGGCAAAGAAATTTTTCCAGTTCTTGTGTGCCATGAGGCCATACAAACAAAATTCCCTGTGAGTGTGGTGCTGCATATATAGACCGTCCAGGAGCGTTGCACAAGACACGAAAAATACCCCCGTTTTCTGCAACCGTTAAAATCAACGGTAGCAGAACACTGTATTTCCATGGGACACTCAATGGAATACAATAGGACAAAAATTCTAGCTACCGATTCCAGTTTTTGGGATTCAGTAAGCAAAGAATCGATGAAAATACGTCTTGCCGATAATCTTCTAAATCGTGTCAACGGCTTTAAACTGGATAAAACTGGCCTCCTATAATTAAAATTATCTAGTCACAGTGGAATCAACTGGGTCATTCGATACTCAATGATTAGATCGTATCTCACTTCCACCACCGAGAGCAGCACACGCATCTCGGCTGTCCCTCGCATGTCATCACCTGACGCAAGCGCCGAAAGATGCCAGCGCATTTCGCATGCGCGGGATTCGGCATAAATACTGCGAGTGCACCTGCGCTCTTCAGTAGTTGCTACTTGTCTGAAGATGGCCGGACGTCTCTGGACTGAAATATTGTGGCAGAATGTGGACGGGATTTGGCTGCACACCCGAAAAATATTAGAAGAACAAATACGCCGAAAATACGCACAATTTTTATAACTTTCGCCCTAAACATTTTTTCTTTCCGTAAGAACTACTTGTCTCTTGTGGATTTTTTTCAAGTACTTCTTGGCCTTTGAAGCTACTGGTTGTGTTTCCCTAAACGTATTTGAAGATCCTTTTGGATAGACTATTGTTATTCATTCTCTCACTACGTCCAAAATACTAATACTCTCATTGTTCCTGATATGTTTTATATCATATGTCATGATAAATGTCATTCTGAAATTTTTAGAGGACCTAATAATTCGTTTATAATTATGTTCACTATTACTTCTAATTTTTGAACCTTATAATTCTGTACTTAGCATTTGCTGCCATATAGCCATTCTGCCTTCACTATTCTATTGTAGTGCGTTACGTTCAGGTTTTCTGATTAGCATTTCTTTTTTTTGTATGTATTCGTAGCTACACCTTAGGCTCTATCCATCTTCTGAATCCTTTCCTCAACTGGAGGCTTTCTAAACCGTTAGTCCAGTCATTCGATATTCAAAATCGACCCTTGCCAGAGAGTTTTGGGGAGCTTTTTTTTCCTTGTTCCCCTGGGTTTTATGGAGTGCTGCATACGAATTTTTGGTTTGCCACAAAAAGAAGTTTCGGAATATTGAAAAGTCGTAAAATAAAGTGAAAATCGCTTTTTTGTTGGTTTTTAGATTAAAGCTCAAACATTCTGTTATGTGGAAAAACCTAGCCAGAAAAACATATAGTAGACTAAATTTATGAAGGATACTATCCACCGTCTTTTTTTTTCTGACGATTAGTTTAGTGCCAACGAGCTGTAAAATAATGCGTTTCTTTTACCTTCTGTGTTCCTTGGGAAAATACCACCCCATTCAGTGCCATTCGTTCTTTCTTTCTTTCTTTCTTTCTGTCTTACTCTGTCGTGTCGGGAAAGCAAGGCTTTCAACTTAATAAACAGCTACAAAATGGCTCTGAGCACTATGGGACAACTTCTAAGGTCATCAGTCCCCTAGTACCCGCCTCGGGCATGGATGTGTGTGCTGTCCTTAGATTAGTTAGGTTTAAGTAGTTCTAAGTTCTAGGAGACTGATGACCTCATAAGTTAAGTCCCATAGTGCTCAGAGCGAGCCTTATTGAAAAAGTGCCGTTACCAGTTTGGAATTGATGACGGCTTTCATGATTTCGTCAAAAAAGCCTGTCACCTTGGTTTCTGCGTGAGTTGCCCTGGGATAAACAATAATTCACAGCTACAGTAGTGTAAACATGATGGTTGCGCCACAGACTTGCGCTCGAATGCAACTCACGTGAAATATCCGCATGAAACACTCGTTTTGACAGTTTTTCTTCAACGAATCACATTCGTCTTGTTACGTTCGACAAAAACTGTGAAACTAAATGTTCCTGGCGGAAATTTCACCTAAGTTGCTTTCTAATGCGAGTCTACGGCGCAACCATCACGTTCACACTACTGTAGCTGTGAATCACTGTTTATTCTAGGGCAACTCGCCTGTAACTTGTGTTCTGACGAAAGCATGAAAGCTATTTGATGATAAGTTGTATCAGTTCGAAATCGTTAACAATAGTTTTCCAGTATAGTAACCTAAAACCAGTTTGTGGCTGGTTACTACTGTGCAGTACGAACAATCTGTATCATATGATAGCCCCAGTCTCAGATCATGCGCCACTATCTCAAATTAAGTTTTGATGTGACGAAATTGCAGTAAGCAAAGTTGATTTACTGTATTCCCCAAACAGTTATTCCAGTAAGTAAAAAAATAAGACGAAATTTTCTTTATTCTTGTGTGGGGTAGTTTTCCACGCTTATTTTTCGAGACATAAACCGAAAACCGAATGAAATGAGACTTTTTACATTCTTTAGCATTTTTTTAATGTTTCGACACGTTTGTTTGGTCGCAAACTAAAAATTCCTGCTACTCACCCCAAACAACATAGAATACGAAATTTAAAACAAAAAACTCCTCTCAGACTGTCCAACAAGCATTCCAGATGATGGCTTGTCTATTCTACATCTACATGATTACTCTGCAATTCACATTTAAGTGCTTGGCAGAGGGATCATCGAACCACAATCATACTATCTCTCTACCATTCCACTCCAAAACAGTGCGCGGGAAAAACGAACACCTAAACCTTTCTGTTCGAGCTCTGATTTCTCTTATTTTATTTTGATGATCATTCCTACCTATGTAGGTTGGGCTCAACAAAATATTTTCGCATTCGGAAGAGAAAGTTGGTGACTGAAATTTCGTAAATAGATCTCGCCGCGACGAAAAACGCCTTTGCTTTAATGACTTCCGTCCCAACTCGCGTATCATATCCGCCACACTCTCTCCCCTATTACGTGATAATACAAAACGAGCTGCCAGTTTTTGCGCCCTTTCGATGTCCTCCGTCAATCCCACCTGGTAAGGATCCCACACCGCGCAGCAATATTCTAACAGGGGACGAACGAGTGTAGTGTAAGCTGTCTCTTTAGTGGACTTGTTGCATCTTCTAAGTGTCCTGCCAATGAAACGCAACCTTTGGCTCGCCTTCCCCACAATATTATCTATGTGGTCTTTCCAACTGAAGTTGTTCGTAATTTTAACACCCAGGTACGTAGTTGAATTGACAGCCTTGAGAATTGTACTATTTATCGAGTAATCGAATTCCAACGGATTTCTTTTGGAACTCATGTGGATCACCTGACACTTTTCGTTATTTAGCGTCAACTGCCACCTGCCACACCATACAGCAAACTTTTCTAAATCGCTTTGCAACCGATACTGGTCTTCGGATGACTTTGCTAGACGGTAAATTACAGCATCATCTGCGAACAACCTAAGTGAACTGCTCAGATTGTCACCCAGGTCATTTATATAGATCAGGAACAGCAGAGGTCCCAGGACGCTTCCCTGGGGAACACCTGATATCACTTCAGTTTTACTCGATGATTTGCCGTCTATTACTACGAACTGCGACTTTCCTGACAGGAAATCACGATACTCCATAGGTCCGCAGCTTGATTAGAAGTCGCTTGTGAGGAACGGTGTCAAAAGGTTTGAGAATTTCTCCGTCCACAAAACGAGTTTATCGCTGATCCAGTCATTTCTGCTGCTCGCCCTTACTGCAATCTTCCTCTGGTTCCAAATTAGCTCACATTTAACGCAAGCTGCTCCACGTCGCACCAAACACAATTTCAGCCGAAGTCGTCCTGAATTCTCCTGCGCTCTCGAAACGTCCGCCGCTTCTCCGCTCGTACGACCGCCCCCGACGTGAACCGAGGCGCCGCGGCGTGGACTCGCTCGGCGGCCTCAGCGCAGCCTGGTGAGGGGATCTCGAGTTCGTCGGCCGAGTGAGTCGCTCCCATTTCCGCGACGGGCGAACGCTCAGGTGCGGCCGTGTCCAGCGGAGCGTGTAATTCCGCCGGCTGCCGTCATTACGGGCCGGTAATTGGCGCACGCACGCTTACGCAGGTCGGCGCGGCCGTGCGTGCTCCTCTGTCGCCCGTTGCGTGTTGCGCGCATGCACTGCACTGTGGCAGCCGCCTGCTGTCGGCAGCGCGTGCCTCCCCCACCGCTGTTCTGATTGTAGCTGCGCGATTTTAACGCCGGCGCTGGGCTTTCAGATGCTCCCAGCGTTTTTGAAGACGTTGCATACGGGGTGTCTCTCCTAGTCTGGTTTACCCCGCAGCAGATGGAAGCGAACGTAGACGAACGACCATTCGCAGACAACTTACCAGCGTCCGCCAACATTAGCCTGTACCTTTGAACAAGCATTCACACCACGGCCAGCTACGGCGCGCGGAACGGCACGCGGGCCGAGTTTTCCTACACGTTTTGAGTACACTGCTTCTAAGCATGTGCAGATGTAACTGATTTACCTGCAGTGTAATTGCCGTTTTAATGACAAATCCTTTAAAACTGTCCAGGGCGTGTAGCAATATTTCGGTCGACATACTTTTGGGGAAACCGTTTTTCGATTATGAAACTAAATAAGACACGATTACTTGACAACTTGGTTCAAATGGTTCAAATGGTTCAAATGGTTCTGAGCACTATGGGACTTAACTTCTGAGATCATCAGTCCCCTAGAACTTACAATTACTTAAACCTAGCTAACCTAAAGACATCACACACATCCATGCCTGAGGCAGGATTCGAACCTGCGACCGTAGCGGTCGCGCGGTTCCAGACTGTAGTGTCTAGAACTGCACGGCCACTCCGGCGGGCTTGGCAACTTGAGTGCGAAAATCTGTAAAACTGTCAGCGTCTGTCCTTACGCCCACAGTTTGTACCAGATAAAAATTATATTATGTCTTGCGTGCACCAAATGTAGAAAATTTGTTTTGCTTGTGATATATGTTGTTGAGGAATGTGAAATATACACTACTAGCCATTAAAATTGCTACACCAAGAAGAAATGCAGAAGACAAACGGGTACTCATTGGACAAATATATTATAGTAGAACTGACATGTGATTACATTTTCACGCAATTTCGGTGCATAGATCCTGAGAAATCAGTACCCAGAACAACCACCTCTGGCCGTAATAACGGCCTTGATATGCCTGGGCGTTGTGTCAAACAGAGCTTGGATGGCGTGTGCAGATACAGCTGCCTATGCAGCTTCAACGCGATACCACAGTTCATCAAGAGTAGTGACTGGCGTATTGTGACGACCCAGTTGCTTGGCCACCCTTGACCAGATGTTTTGAATTGGTGACAGATCTGGAGAATGTGCCGGCCAGGGCAGCAGTCGAACATTTTCTGTATCTAGAAAGGCCCGTACAGGACCTGGAACATGCGGTCGTGCATTACACTGCTGAAATATAGGGTTTCGCAGGGAACGAATGAAGGGTAGAGCCACGGGTCGTAACACATCACAAATGTAACGTCCACTGTTCAAAGTGCCGTCAATGCGAACAAGACGTGTAATCAATGGCACCCCATACCATCACGCCGGGTGACACGCCAGAATGGCGATGACGAATACACGCTTCCGATGTGCGTTCACCGCGATGTCGCCAAACACGGATGTGACCATCATGATGCTGTAAACAGTACCTGGATTCATCCGAAAAAATGTCGTTTTGCCATTCGTGCACCCAGGTTCGTCGTTGAGTACACCATCGAAGGCGCTCCTGTCTGTGATGCAGCGTCAGGGGTAACCGCAGCCACGGTCTCCGAGCTGATAGTCCATGCTGCTGCAAACGTCGAACTGTTCGTGCAGATGGTTGTTGTCTTGCTAACGTCCCCATCTGTTGACTCAGGGATCGAGAGGTGGCTGCACGATCTGTTACAGCCATGCGGATAAGATGCCTGTCATCTCGACTGCTAGTGATACGAGGCCGTTGGTATCCAGCACGGCGTTCCGTATTACCCTCCTGAACCCACCGATTCCATACTCTGCTAACAGTCATTGGATCTCGACCAACGCGAGCAGCAATGTTGCGATACGATAAACCGCAATCGTGAGAGGCTACAATCCGACCTTTATCAAAGTCGGAAACGTGACGGTACGCATTTCTCCTCCTTACACGAGGCATCACAACAACGTTTCACCAGGCAACGCCGGTCAACTGCTGTTTGTGTACGGGAAATCGGTTGGAAACTTTCCTCATGTCAGCACGTTTTAGGTGTCGCCACCGGCGCCAACCTTGTGTAAATGCTCTGAAAAGCTAATCATTTGCATATCACAGCATCTTGTTCCTATCGGTTAAATTTCGCGTCTGTAGCACGTCATCTTCGTGGTGTAGCAATTTGAATGGCCAGTAGTGTAAAACCATTGCATTGTCATTTAAATGCGGCGCGTTCAGTTTCCCCTCGCTCCCGGCGGGTGCTCAGGCAGCGTGCTGTGGTGGTGGGGGAAACGTGCAGCGACGCTAAGCACTGTGGCACACGTGCCAATGCGCGGCCCACGAGCCAAAATCTTGGCCTGCCCCGTTTTACACAGTAGAGAACGGAGTAAAGCACAAGAGAATTAGCGTAGCCTACGATCATTGCATTATTGGTTTTTTCCGCTAAAAATCGCCACACAGGATACAACATTATATATATATATATATATATATATATATATATATATATATATATATATATATACTGCCAGACGAAAAAATGTAAGCGCTCAGAAGACATGGACGGGCTTCAAAGTAACTTCGAACATATGCACATCATCAGAGAGTATATAAATGGCTGGAGTTACAATTCTGTTTGACAGACAGAACGCCCACCAGAGTACATTAGTGCTAATTGTGTCTGTTGTCGCTATCGGGACTGGTAGGGTATTTAAGGAGCGAGAACAGTATTAAATGTTGAGTGATCTCTGTGAAGAACATGCAGATGGAACATGCAGATGCCACTTAATCGTGTTTCATAGCATCGTTCGTGCCTAATAGAGTTTTAAAGTGGCCTCATTGTGGGTCTCCATTTGGCTGGCTGTTCGAATCGTGTATGTCCAGGTTTGTGGGACATTCGGATATGACAGTGACCCCTGCATGGTAACGGGAGGGCAGATAAACTCGTCAAGGTTCCACTCGACCACATCTGACCACCGCAAGGGACGATCCCCATATGGCTAAACCCATTGATATTTGCGCCACCCATGCGAAAACATCCATAGGCACCACAACACGAACTCCTACGTTTTGAGTGGTGCCGTGAGCGGGAAGCATGGACTGCTGATGAATGGCATCGCATTGTGTTCAGCTATTTACCACATTTCTGCCCTATTCCAGATGGCCTAGGAAAAGATCGCATTCTTCCAATGGTTGAAGAGGCCCGGTGGTGTGGGGAACCATCGTGTATGACTTCAAGTAATGGTTGGTAGTGAATTAGGGAACTGTGAAGCCACAAAGTACATCACGTACATCCTCCATCCTTATGTGTTACCTGTTATGTGACAGCATCGTGCTGCATCTTTTCAACAGGAAATCCTCCTCTGCAGGTGGCCCACTTCCTTATGAACTGTCTGCGTAATGTTGAAGTACAGTACTTCCATGGCCAGCAAGATCCCCAGATCTGTCTCCGAGAGAACATTGGGATCAGCTCAGACTGCAATGCCGTCACAGTGCTGGTATCCAGGATACCAAGAATCGGTGCAACAGTTCTGGACCAGCCTGCCTCTGGAGGGGATATAACGACTTTATGACAGCCTTCCCAACCGAATCAGTTCATATGTCCAGGCTACAGGTGGTGCAACGTTATACTGATAAATTGACCCACACTCTTTGCAACCACTGAAATATCATTACACATCCTGTCAACCTGTAAAGTTTCATTTTATCCGAAGGGGAATTCGAAAACTATCTCAAATATGTGTATTTCCTTGTGTGTGTGTGTGTGTGTGTGTGTGTGTGTGTGTGTGTGTGTGTGTGTGTATTATCAAGAATGAAAGCATATTTCATGTATAAGATTCTGGATGGTCTACAGGAAAAATGTTGTTATAAAAATTCTAAAACCGAAGATACACGCTTCAAAAGGTAAAAAAAAATTAACAGCTTCACAACAAGAAAATAGGAGTGTATTTAGTCGGCGGTTCAACGTGAGAATATTAGAGCAATGGAACAACTCGAGGTGGATGTTGACGCCACTTAGATATGGACAAATCCAAACTTGTAGATGTGCAGAAAAAGGAAGAAATGCAGTAACAGAAGGTAAAAAGGAAACAAAAGTGGCGATACAAGCTTCGTAGTATTTCATGTGCAGCGCGCGATGGAGACTGTCGGTCCGTGACATTTGCAGGCGCTTAGCATATGACTCACCTGTTACGTCATTGCAATTACTGTTGAGGCCGAGACGTGCTACGAAAATTATCCCGCAATTACCGATCCGTCCCGCTTATCTGCAATGCTGCCACCTGAAGTCTTGCCCGCAGGTCGATGTTAGCAAAATGGTCATACACTCTGCTGCCTTAAAACTAGATACGCACTGCATGGAACATCAGAGGCTACTCTGCGTATCTCACTTGCTAGTCATATCGTAGATGCAATACAACTTTGTCAGCTGCACTGCCCGGGTTCCCGGGTTCGATTCCCGGCGGGGTCAGGGATTTTCTCTGCCTCGTGATGACTGGGTGTTGTGTGCTGTTCTTAGGTTAGTTAGGTTTAAGTAGTTCTAAGTTCTAGGGGACTGATGACCTCAGAAGTTAAGTCCCATAGTGCTCAGAGCCATTTGAACCATTTTTGAACCAGCTGCACTTGTGGCTGTCCTCTTCCTCACAGTAGCAGTATCTGAGCGGAGGTATCCGAACACCATATGGTGGTCCTGGAAATGAGGTACGGCTTTTATACTGCTCTTCGAATGTCTGCGAAGAAATGGCAGCACACTCTTTCTCAAGAACAGCTTCTGACGTTGGAAACTGGAATCTGGAGTGAAGTCGGTGTTCTAAGTCATTCCACGGATGTTGCATTGGGTTCAGATCGGGGCTCTGGGCAGACCAGTCTGTTTCAGGAATGGTGTTGTTCACAAATCGTTGCTTCACAGTTGCTACTTTATGACAGTGAAAATACAATCATTTGTCGTCTCCGAACCGTTCCTCTACTGTAGGCACTACATAAAGCTGGAAAGTGCGTTCATATACTTCCACAGTTATCGTTTTCTTAAGCACAATAAGACGATACCACCCAGCTACGAAAAACACTCCCATACTGTAACATAGCTGCAGAAGAATGCTGAAGATTAGATGGGTAGATCACATAACTAATGAGGAGGTATTGAACAGAATTAGGAAGAAGAGAAATTTGTGAAAAAACAACTTGACTAAAAGAAGGGATCGCTTGGTAGCACATATTCTGAGGCATCAAGGGATCACCAATTTAGTATTGGAGGGCAGCGTGGAGGGTAAAAATCGTAGAGGGAGACCAAAAGATGAATACACTAAACAGATTCAGAAGTATGTGGGTTGCAGTAGGTACTGGGAGATGAAGAAGCTTGCACAGGATAGAGTAGCGTGGAGAGCTGCATCAAACTAGTCTCTGGACTAAAGACCACAACAACAATAAACTGTAACACAGCCTCCTCCGTACTTCACTTTTGACTCTGCACATGCTGGCATGAAACGTTCCCCAGGCATTCACCAAACGCAAACCCTTTCATCGAATTACCACACAGTATAGCACAATTCATCACTCCAAATGACTCGTTTCCAGTCTGGTGCTGCCTTTTACAGCGAAGCGTCGGTTAGCAGTGAATACAGAAATTTGTGGCTTTTGTGGAGTTTCTCATCCATTATACCCCATTCCTTTGAACTTTTGCGCACAGTTATTATGCTAGCTGGACTGCTGGTAGCATTTTGGAACTCACGATTGATTTCTTTCGCTGATTTCATGTGATTTTTTACGACCACCTTTGGCTTTGCTTGACGGTCCCTGTCCGTGTCGGGCCACGGTTTAACTGTGCTCGTTTCTTCACGCTTCCAATTGACAATCACATCTCCAACAGTCGATCTGTGCGTCTTTAGAAGGGCTGAAATGTGTCTGATTTGTTATTCGTGTGACCTCCAATGACTACGCCACGTCCAAAGTCACTGAGGTCTCCTGAGCGAGCCATTCTGCTGTAAGTGCCCCTAAGCTGACAACACAGTGTTCCGTGCCTCCTGTATTTGCGGGTTCGCCTCTCGTGTCACCTAGTGCTCGTTGTGCAGTGCGTATGGCTGCCCGAATACGTATGATAACGTCACATAGTGTACATTGGCCGCGTTGAAAGCAACGTAGCTGAAGCCATGGTCCGGCCGAGGTGGCCGAGCGGTTATAGGCGCTACAGTCTGGAACCGCGCGACCGCTACGGTCGCAGGTTCGAATCCTGCCTCGGGCATGGATGTGTGTGATGTCCTTAGGTTAGTTAGGTTTAAGTAGTTCTACGTTCTAGGGGGCTGATGACCTCAGAAGTTAAGTCCCATAGTGCTCAGAGCCATTTGAACCATTTTGAAGCCATGGTCACATAAAGACTTTAGACTGAAAATTGCTATGTGTCAAAATTGTTACACAATTATTTGCTTATTCTTACGAGACAAGCCACTCGCTAAGAGGGTAAATCATATATGCACCATATGATTTTTTAAAAAGACCTCCACATTTTTAAATGATTTGACATTCAGCTCTCTGCACAGATAAAGTGGTCTTTTTTCTGTGGTTGCTTTCTCTATGGTGGCGTGGATAAGAAAAGAATATTGCTTCTTCCCAAAACGTGTCTTAAAACGCCGTCCGAACAGGCCTAGAATGGCCCAACGGTACCGACCGGCCGCCGTGTCATCCTCAGCCCACAGGCGTCACTGAGTGCGGAAAAGGAGGGGCATGTGGTTAGCACAGCGCTCTCCCGGCCGTATGTCAGTTTACGAGACCCGGAGCCGCTACTTCTCAGTCAAGTAGCTCCCCAGTTTGCCTCAAAAGGGCTGAGTGCACCCCGCTTGCCAATAGCGCTCGGCAGACCGGATGGTCACCCATCCTAGTGCTAGCCCAGCCCGACAGCGCTTAACTTGGGTGATCTGACGAGAACCACTGTGGCAAGGCCGTTGGCACAAACAGGTCTTGACCCCACCTAATACTTTTGGATTTCCGCTCGTCCAGAATTCTGTCATTCCCTCCAAATCCTAGAACGCTTTGCACTCTGCCTCATCATGAGTACCAGTCTACTTCCTGTAAGTGTTTATTTATTACCGTCCCCCCTCCCCCAGTTCAGTCCTTTATGCACATTTGGTCTACCCCATGTTTTTTAATTCTTCTTTGCGAGCCCGCCAATCACGAATGGTTTTTTTTCTGTTGGTGGAAACCGAAATGCCTCTTAGCTGCCCTGCTCCCATGTTCTTCTACAGTTGCTACTACTTTCAACTTATATCCCGCATCGTAAGAATACTTTTTTTATTTTTCCATTTTTTTAGCCTCTAACAATAATATTGTACTGTTACTGATAGCAAAAATCACAATCAATAAATGTTCGCTGGTACCCTAGGCTGAAATTACGCATTAGACAGTGTTCTGGGTTTGTGAAGGCGGGTGGGAGGGAGACGGTGTTAGCAAGCTTGTGAATCCCCGCAACTCATGGTTCAAACGGCTCTGAGCACTATGGGACTTAACATCTATGGTCATCAGTCCCCTAGAACTTAGAACTACTTAAACCTAACTAACCTAAGGACAGCACACAACACCCAGTCATCACGAGGCAGAGCAAATCCCTGACCCCGCCGGGAATCGAACCCGGGAACCCGGGTGTGGGAAGCGAGAACGCTACCGCACGACCACGAGCTGCCCCCGCAACTCATGTTCGTCGCATCGGTGCACTACTGCTGCCAGTTGAATCCACTGTTGCCAGATAGAGACAGGTTTCCGCGGCGTCGAATATATGGCCATTTTTAAGATTGGCGGGAACTTTAAATCAAACAATGGACATTTTTATATTTATTTCGAGTATAAGGCGCACCTGATACAAGACGCACCAGAATTTTTGAGGCAATTTTTCGAAGAAAAAAGTCCGTAAAATAAGGTACATTACCGGAAGTGAGTCCCCTATCAAAACTTCGTCTAGCCCTTCTACAACCCCTAAAAGCCTGTAGAAGGATTTGTGTGAAACATTCTGAATACGTATCTCTGACTGAGAGCGGGCGTGTTGGCGCAGACGACCCAATCCCGGCCCGCTGGGAGCGACTGAGAAACAAACAGTCGTTTCACTCACTTAATCTCATGATTCAGCTGAGAACTTTGCTTAACAATAACTATGCGCCTGCTGTGGTATGTGGAAGAGCTGCCTACTGACTCGGACCTGTTTCTCTTTATTTTCCAGGCCAGAGCGACTTCACGGACAGCGAAGCGCTGTACATCAGCCAGTTGGCAGAGTTCATCAACGATGTCAACGACACCAATACCAAGTGAGTACCTCTCTCGCATCTCGTCACATGGCTGCATTTACGTTGAGTACGGCCAAATTTTGCTATTTTCTGCAGCATAATTATTGACAACAAAATATTGGCTCTAGTAGAAAAGCTTTTTTTGAAAAGGTGGAGGATGGTAACATCAAATACAAATTTAAACGATAGGGAGTTTTTATGGAAGTATTCGTCTGCTGTGTAACCCTATGTACAAGGGAAACGTGGACGATACACTGCAAAGAAAATAAATTTTACAGATGTGTTGTTACATAACAATGCTGACGATTAGATTGGTTGATCGAGAAATTAATGCAGAGGTACTGCATCAGACTGGGGAGAAAAATAACTTTATTGCAGGAAGAAGGGATCTTCTGTTAGGACAAATACTGAGTTATCTAGGAATGGCTAATTTAATAACAGAGCGAGGTGTGAGCAAAAGATTGTAGAGTGAGACGAAGTCTTGAACAAAGTAGAGACTTCAAAAAGTAACTTGCAAACGTCGTCGCACGCCAAAACAAAAGTGAAGGATTCTCAGAGGAGACTACAACGTATCACAGTGTGCAAGTGAAACAGCGCGGCAACTGGAACGTACTCCGAAGTTGATGTACGTGGATATTGTGATTCTTGTGGGTAAGACGTCTAAACTGGGATTGTGTAACCCCGCTCTGTTTTGGGAAAAGAAGGTAGTTTTAACATGGCAACAGGAGAAATAAAAGAAGGTGAACAAGACAGGCGGAAGTACATCTCTCATTCTGGTATAATTTCAGCATAATCCTGTTCCCATTGTGTATTCAACAATATTTTATGAAAGAAAACATGGTGCCTTGTTGGCTGTAATGTAAATGTTCTTTATTTAAATCACCTGTACCTACTGTGTGTTTAATAATATTTATAAAAACAACATTATCTGTTGTAGGCTGTAATGTAAACTTTCTTTAAATCGTGTAATTAGCTAATTCCTAATACCTTTGTTTTTTAGGACAGATCTGATCTCACACGACCCAGAGTGATAAGCGTCGTAGAAAAATGGAAACAAACAGAACTGATCTGGAGCCAAGTTAACGCATTTGTCGCGAGAAATAACACGACTTTCAAGCTGCCAAACGTACTGGAAATAATGCGTGAAGCTTTGTGACACGTCACTGCCGAATGATGGCGAAATGTTGAACAGCCCTTCATAAAAGTGGTTGGGATTCTGTTGCTTTACGCCTCGTTATCAACGCAGCAGTACTGAAATGTATTCCTCAGAGTCCGATACAGAAAGAGTTCAAAGAGTACTAGGCGACTGACTGTAACATCTTCAGTGGCTTCAATGTTTAACAACGTGGTGAAATTCCAGCAGTGCGCTCTTACGCCACACATAGCTCATACAGAAAAATTACCGTTGTTAGGAATTTTCATCACTCTTGTGTTTAATTGCAATACTACGTTAGCAAGATCGAGAGCATCTTTTGTTTTCCGTCCGGTCACCTAAGAAGCGTATCGCCTGAGTTTTACCATATATTATTTCCTCCTGTTTAAAAGTAAAATGACATTCAGAGCTATCGTCTCTTTTTACGTCTTTACTGCAACTGTTCGCATCACCGCAGGTTAGTTGGATCACTTGCCTGGCCAGTGTGTCCAAGTTAAATGGGCCGGTAAGGCTCCCGCCCCGTATTATCGCTTAGTCAATGTACGCGTAACGCACAGCATAAAACGTATCCTCATTAATTCGTACTTCTCTGTACTCGAGCGAGCTTGGCTCCCGCTCCACGTGAAACGAAATCGAGTGTTGTTCCAGCAGACGCGAAAGAATACGTAGTGTAATGTTTACATGAAATTTGTTCTTGCGATGAACGGAGTACAGGGTCCGTGTAATGTTGCACGCACTCTTGTGCCTTTTCTGCTTGTCCACGAACCGCTCCAACGCATTGTCAACAACGTTTAACGGTCAGCCATTTCTGCTGCGAGAGAACTCTGGCGGCGCACGGAGGTGGACACGCTCCGCTTAGCTGGCTAATTTCCTGGCCTCCAAATTATGCCCCGCTATCGACCCCATGCCTCGTCGCTGGCTGGGGTCTTCTCTGCAACACACTCTGTGCCACTGCACCTCAAAAACATTTTGTGTTTGCGGGATTCCCAGAGTTCCTGTAACACAGAATGTAGGATCAGTAGCAAGTTGGAAACAAGACGTTATTAGCTCCCCAGAGAGCAGCTATCTGGATGGGACGATGTTAGTACAGGTCAAAAGATTTACGAGCTCCTTCCGAATACTAGTGAGCGGCACAAAATAACGTACATGAAGCCATCAGGTGAGTTAAGGGAATAGATCAAGGTGACTTTCGATTTTGGAACCGATATACGTGTTTTTTTCAGTAAAATAACAAACAAATTACAAAACTGACTTTTGACCTTTACTACAAACGCTTAAGATTGTACTATGGATGTCTTAAGAAAAAAACTTGCACCCAGAGGGCGTAATACAACATCAACGAAAGGCATTCGTGCAATGCGATAGCGGTTGGTGGGAGCTCTGAACGTCATAGTTTTCAACCTAGAAAAAAATTTCAAAAACTGCTTTTAAACTGATATGTCAAACGTAATATGTAGGATTTTTTAAAAAAATGGTTTTCACCAAAATGGTGGCTCTCTGAAATATAAGTCAATTTTTCGACAAAAACGACGTTATAAAAACGTGCACCAAAAATCGAAATTAAAATATATCACAAGAATCCTAAGTGCTACAGTACAAAAAACGCCGACTCACAATTTACAAAATAGTATAATTGCATGTATATTTCATGAGTTATATACCTCCCGCCTACTAGAAAAACGTTGTTTTGAAGAAAAAAAAAACAAGCGTTTAAAGTTTCAATTCTTTTTAAATATTGAAACTGAGCAAAACTGTAACCGGCACTGCCAGATCTGTATATTTTACGTTTTTTTCTCCGATGTCGAAATGCTGTCACTCTGACGCAAGTATATCGATTAAATGGCGTCCGCTTACTAACCGAAGCGTTTTTTGCACGACTGGTATTACTTTTCGCACCTTTTCCATCAGCAGAAATACCTTTGTTTGTAATTTTCAAGCATTTGCATTTTATTACGGATAGAAAGAAGCGAAATGACAAGATAAGCAGACGCCAGACAAGCACGTGCTTTCAGACTGTCTTCCATAAACGAATCATGTTACGAAGAGAAATTTTGTCGAGAATAGTATTTTAGTTCACTTTTCGAAACTAGCACGACCCCTAATCCATTGATTACAATATTATGTCCGTTGCATTCGAGCGTTGGGATGCGACAGACCCCCATGCAGTAAATCGCGGTTTTAACATATTTTAACATTTATGACAGACGTCATGCCAATGAATCCTAAAAATAGACTCTCTAAGGATATTTTAAGCCAATAAAAAAAAGTAGGGTCAAAAAAATTTCTATACTGATCTACCCCGTTAATATATTTCTTGACAGATCAGGCGTCATATCCTAATTACCTTTCGTTGTTATACTCTTTAGTCCGAAGAATGATCAAATGCATCTTTCGAAGCTAGTCTGTCCTGTACAAGCCTCTTCATCTCTAACTAACTACTGCAACCTACATCCATTTGAACATGCTACTGCAACCAAAATCCATTTGAACCTGATAACTGTATTTATCGCTTGGTCTCCCTCTACACTTTGTAACCCCACACACTTTCCTCTAATATCAAATTGACTATTGCTGATGTCCTATGAACTGAACCGTTCCTTTCATCAAACTGCGCCATAAATTTGGTTTTTCCTCAGTTCGATTCAGTACTTCCTCATTAGTTATTCAGTCTATGTATCTAATCTTCAGCATTAATCTGTAGCACCGCATTTCAAAAGCTTTTATTCTCTTCTTTTCCGTACTGCTTATCGTCCACGTTTCACTTGCATACAAGGCTACTCCCCAGATAGCTTATGTTAACAAATTCATCTTTTTTTCAGAAACGCTTTTTGTGCTATTGCCAGTCTGCATTTTGTATCATTTCTACTTCGGCCAACATCCATTATATTGCTGTCCAGATATTAATCTCATATACACTGTGGTGACAAAAGTTATGGAATGGCTACTAATATGGTGTCGGACCTCCTTTTGCCCAATGTAGTGCAGCAACTGGACCTGGCATGGACTCAACAAGTCGTTGGGAGTCCCCTGCAGAAATATTTCGCCAAGCTGCCTCTATAGTCATCCATATATCGCATTTGCAAGCCATCTCATATAACATTACGGACATAAAACCGCCAGTGAGCATTAATAATAATTCGTAGACAGCTTATGCCCACTTGTTCGTTGTTGTTCTGGTCTTCAGTCCTGAGACTGGTTTGATGCAGCTCTCCATGCTACTCTATCCTGTGCAAGCTTTTTCATCTCCCAGTACCTACTGCAACCTACATCCTTCTGGATCTGCTTAGTGTATTCATCTCTTGGTCTCCCTCTACGATTTTTACCCTCCACGCTGCCCTCCAATACTAAATTGGTGATCCCTTGATGCCTCAGAACATGTCCTACCAACCGATCCCTTCTTCTGGTCAAGTTGTGCCACAAATTTCTCTTCTCCCCAATCCTATTCAATACTTCCTCATTAGTTACGTGATCTACCCATCTAATCTTCAGCATTCTTCTGTAGCACCACATTTCGAAAGCTTCTATTCTCTTCTTGTCCAAACTATTTATCGTCCATGTTTCACTTCCATACATGGCTACACTCCATACGAATACTTTCAGAAATGCCTTCCTGACACTTAAATCAATACTGGATGTTAACAAATTTCTCTTCTTCAGAAACGCTTTCCTTGCCATTGCCAGCCTACATTTTATATCCTCTCTACTTCGACCATCATCAGTTATTTTGCTCCCCAAATAGCAAAACTCGTTTACTACTTTAAGTGCCTCATTTCCTAATCTAATTCCCTCAGCGTCACCCGACTTAATTCGACTACATTCCATTATCCTTGTTTTCGTTTGTTGATGTGAATCTTACATCCTCCTTTCAAGACACTGTCCATTCCATTCAACTGCTCTTCCAAGTCCTTTGCTGTCTCTTGACAGAATTACAATGTCATCGGCGAACCTCAAAGTTTTTACTTCTTCTCCATGGATTTTAATACCGGCTCCGAATTTTTCTCCTGTTTCCTTCACTGCTTGCTCAATATACAGATTGAACAACATCGGGGAGAGGCTACAACCCTGTCTTACTCCCTTCCCAACCACTGCTTCCCTTTCATGTCCCTCGACTCTTATAACTGCCATCTGGTTTCTGTACAAATTGTAAATAGCCTTTCGCTCCCTGTATTTTACCCCTGCCACCTTTAGAATTTGAAAGAGAGTATTCCAGTCAACATTGTCAAAAGCTTTCTCTAAGTCTACAAATGCTAGAAACGTAGGTTTGCCTTTCCTTAATCTTTCTTCTAAGATAAGTCGTAAGGTCAGTATTGCCTCACGTGTTCCAGTGTTTCTACGGAATCCAAACTGATCTTCCCCGAGGTTGGCTTCTACTAGTTTTTCCATTCGTCTGTAAAGAATTCGTGTTAGTATTTTGCAGCTGTGACTTATTAAACTGATAGTTCGGTAATTTTCACATCTGTCAACACCTTCTTTCTTTAGGATTGGAATTATTATATTCTTCTTGACGTCTGAGGGTATTTCGCCTGTTTCATACATCTTGCTCACCGGATGGTAGAGGTTTGTCAGGACTGGCTCTCCCAAGGCCGTCAGTAGTTCCAATGGAATGTTGTCTACTCCGGGGGCCTTGTTTCGACTCAGGTCTTTCAGTGCTCTGTCAAACTCTTCACGCAGTATCATATCTCCCATTTCATCTTCATCTACATCCTCTTCCATTTCCATAATATTGTCCTCAAGTACATCGCCCTTGTATAGACCCTCTATATACTCCTTCCACCTTTCTGCTTTCCCTTCTTTGCTTAGAACTGGGTTTCCATCTGAGCTCTTGATGTTCATACAAGTGGTTCTCATATCTCCAAAGGTCTCTTTAATTTTCCTGTAGGCAGTATCTATCTTACCCCCAGTGAGATAGGCCTCTACATCCTTACATTTGTCCTCTAGCCATCCCTGCTTAGCCATTTTGCACTTCCTGTCGATCTCATTTTTGAGACGTTTGTATTCCTTTTTGACTGCTTCATTTACTGCATCTTTATATTTTCTGCTTTCATCAATTAAATTCAATATTTCTTCTGTTACCCAAGGATTTCTACTAGCCCTCGTCTTTTTACCTACTTGATCCTCTGCTGCCTTCGCTACTTCATCCCTCAAAGCTACCCATTCTTCTTCTACTGTATTTCTTTCCCCCATTCCTGTCAATTGTTCCCTTATGCTCTCCCTGAAACTCTGTACAACCTCTGGTTCTTTCAGTTTATCCAGGTCCCATCTCCTTAAATTCCCACCTTTTTGCAGTTTCTTCAGTTTTAATCTACAGGTCATACCCAATAGATTGTGGTCAGAGTCCACATCTGCCCCTGGAAATGTCTTACAATTTAAAACCTGGTTCCTAAATCTCTGTCTTACCATTATATAATCTATCTGATACCTTTTAGTATCTCCAGGGTTCTTCCATGTATACAACCTTCTTTCATGATTCTTAAACCAAGTGTTAGTTATGATTATGTTGTGCTCTGTGCAAAATTCTACCAGGCGGCTTCCTCTTTCATTTCTTAGCCCAAATCCATATTCACCTACTATGTTTCCTTCTCTCCCTTTTCCTACACTCGAATTCCAGTCACCCATGACTATTAAATTTTCGTCTCCCTTCACAATCTGAATAATTTCTTTTATTTCATCATACATTTCTTCAATTTCTTCGTCATCTGCAGAGCTAGTTGGCATATAAACTTGTACTACTGTAGTAGGTGTGGGCTTCGTATCTATCTTGGCCACAATAATGCGATCACTATGCTGTTTGTAGTAGCTTACCCGCATTCCTATTTTCCTATTCATTATTAAACTTTCTCCTGCATTACCCCTATTTGATTTTGTGTTTATAACCATGTAGTCACCTGACCAGAAGTCTTGTTCCTCCTGCCACCGAACTTCACTAATTCCCACTATATCTAACTTCAACCTATTCATTTCCCTTTTTAAATTTTCTAACCTACCTGCCCGATTAAGGGATCTGACATTCCACGCTCCGATCCGTAGAACGCCAGTTTTCTTTCTCCTGATAACGACATCCTCTTGAGTAGTCCCCGCCCGGAGATCAGAATGGGGGACTATTTTACCTCCGGAATATTTTACCCAGGCGGAAGCCATCATCATTTAATCATACAGTAAAGCTGCATGCCCTCGGGAAAAATTACGGCTGTAGTTTCCCCTTGCTTTCAGCCGTTCGCAGTACCAGCACAGCAAGGCCATTTTGGTTATTGTTACAAGGCCAGATCAGTTAATCATCCAGACTGTTGCCCTTGCAACTACCGAAAAGGCTGCTGCCCCTCTTCAGGAACCACACGTTTGTCTGGCCTCTCAACAGATACCCCTCCGTTGTGGTTGCACCTACGGTACGGCTATCTGTATCGCTGAGGCACGCAAGCCTCCCCACCAACGGCAAGGTCCATGGTTCATGGGGGGGGGGGGGGGGGGGAGAGGGGTATGCCCACTTACTAGAACCCAAAAACGTCCACTATAGTAATTTTAAACATAAGATAAGCCACTTTTCTCCCTTGTACAAATTATTTTTTGAGGTCAAAATTTAGGCCTTCAATTTCCGGTAGCAGCAGTGACAATTGGTAGAATGCTAAACGAGCCACTTATATCACAAACCAAAATATCCACTGCCGGCCGGAGTGGCCGTGCGGTTCTGGGCGCTACAGTCTGGAGCCGAGAGACCGCTACGGTCGCAGGTTCGAATCCTGCCTCGGGCATGGATGTGTGTGATGTCCTTAGGTTAGTTAGGTTTAATTAGTTCTGGCGACTGATGACCTCCGAAGTTAAGTCGCATAGTGCTCACAGCCAACCAAAATATCCACTGCAGTAACTTTAAGCATAAGACACTCCACCCTTCTCACTTCAGCTAATTATTCTTTGAGGCTATAATTTAGCCTAGAATTTTCGACAAAGTTTTTGCCTACTTGTGATTTTCAATAAAGCTGCGATTTCAGTCCACAGATTCCGAGTGTAGTATTTTTCATGCTCAGTATTCCACAAACCCCTTCTCTCTTGAACTAGATTTATCAATTTCTCACAGTCCATATTTCGTGCCTGAGGCCGTCGGCTTATTCTACCGAAGGAAACAAACTGATTTGAATTTCAGAGATTGTCGTCAGAAATCTGTACGTTCGAATGATGAGATCGTCTGCCTTGCAACCACGCACGTTCTGGCACACTTACGCTCAGCCGTCTTCGGCCGATGTTGATCGTCGTCGAAATCCATCGAAGGCGGTGCCATTCAGTTGGGATCGATTCCATGTCCGCACCACATTATTTTGACTCCTGTGCACACGTCTAGTAACTTACCTGGTAGATAAGCCTGCGTGTAATGTGATGACATGATGAACGTTCACTGCTGTTCCACTGACGTCTCTGATACTTACCTACAGATGCTTGATTATCAATTAAAATGCTGCAATCCATTCGAGTGTGGTGTTCTGTCCGTAGGTAGTGATGATAACTGGGTAAACCGTGCGAGTTGGCGCAATGGTTAGCACACTGGACTCTCATTTGGGAGGACGACGGTTCAAACCCGCGTGCGGCCATCCTGATTTATGTTTTCCGCAATTTTCCTAAATCGCTTCAGGCAAACAATCGCTTTGAAAGGGCACGGCCGGCTTCCTTGCCTATCCTTCCCTAATCGGATGACTTCGCTGTTTGGTCCCCTCCCTCAAATCAATCAACCAATCTAACTGGGTAACCGTGTGTACGTTAGCAAACAACGTAAGAGATGATGTTCCGATCGGCAGAAGAAAAGCCACAGTAGCGACACACCTCTACGACATTTAGCTGTCATGCAAAACTTTTCTTCATGTGTGTTCAATAGCAAGATACTCTGCATAGTGTTTTGTTTGTAATGCAGAACTGTCATCTTAAAAGATGCTCCATCTTTCAGTAGTTTAAACTAAAAGAATATTGTTTTGAAATAGTGTGCGATGGGTGAAATAACGTGTATATTGTTGGTACGACTGCAGCTGGAGTGGGAGGACTGTTTGTTGCCTACACACCTAGTTGCGCCAGGCACTGCACAGAATTGGCGTTTGAACAAGGTTGTGTAATCGTGTCTTGTTTCTTAAAAAGCACCAGTGAAAATTGTTATTCTCAGGTTAGCTAAAAAAATTCGTGATACAGGTTCAGTGTTAGGCAAGGAACGTACCAGACAGAGGTCAGTTTTAACGACGCAGTTCATTCGGGATATTAAAGCAACAGTTACATCTCCCCTTAAATCTTTGCATAGATTAAGCCAGGAGAAGAACATTTCTCTTGGTTCAGCCCACAGTGCAGTGAGAAGAATACTGAGATGTTACCTTTACCGCATGCAGGTTTTCCATGAGCTGACTTATGCTGATTATGTCAGACGGGTTCACTACTGTCTTTGGTTCAACGCCCCCATTAGAGGCAACATTGGCATTTTAGATCAAGTGTTTTAAACAGATGAAGCTTGGTTTCATCTCGGTGGGTATGTTAACAACCAAAACTGTATGTATGGCCGAGCGGTTCTAGGCGCTTCAGTCTGGAACAGCGCGACCGTTACGGTCGCAGGTTCGAATCCTGCCTCGGGCGTGGATGTGTGTGATGTCCTTAGGTTAGTTAGGTTTAAGTAGTTCTAAGTTCTAGGGCGCTGATGACCTCAGATGTTAAGTCCCATAGTGCTCAGAGCCAAAACTATCGGACCTGGGGTACTGACAACCCGCACACTTTCATTGAGTCTCCTTTACACCCAACAAAAAAATTAGCGTGTAGTGTATGGTTTCAAGGCGACGAATAATAGTACCTTTGTCTTTTTTTAAACAACTGTGAAAGCTGCCGTCTACCAAAGACATTATCCGACAGTTCATAGCCTTACTGCAAGACGATGAGCGTAATTTCTGGTGGCATCAGGCGGTGCCACTTGCCATGCAGCTCGCTCTACTATATTCTACAGGATTTTTTCTCTGAAAGAATCATTTCGACAGGTTTGTCGCCACCACGATCCCCTGATCTCAGTAGTCCAGATTTGTGAAGGGCTGCTTAAAAGACATTGTTTACAGGAGCAATCCACATATGCTGCAGGGATTGAAGACAAACGTTACGAATGCGATCAACGAAATAGACAGATTAGAGCTAACAAGAGAAGCTACGAACATGGTGAAACGTATCAAGTGCATAGAAGTGTATGGAAATTTCCAACACCTGCTGTAATTTATAATACGATGTTTAAGTTTGCCCCTAAAATATCTCTTTTACGTTGAACTCCCTGCACTTTTCTTGGTGAAGAAAAAAAAAAGAAAAAAAAGAAAAACTCGGAGATTTGCATCTGCTCGCCAACTTTGCGTTTGTCTCTTGCTTAACCAGTGATGGGACAACCGACGTGTTTCAACAATCGATTGACTAGTCGATTGTTTTTTGTTCAGTCGGCTTTTTCATTCGAATGAAACAACCAAATGAAACTAGTCCATGCAGTCATGTCAGCTTTTGGAATGTTTTCATTCACTCTCCAGGTCTGAGTGGCTTTACTTAAAGTGAAGCAACCGATGACAAAAGTCTGACGGTTACAGTGGTTATATGAATGTTTCCAATCAGTCTCCGGGTTTGAGGGACTTCATTTACCCATTTTTTCAGCGTGTTCGATTAGACATCAATCGTGACTAGAGTTGTTAACCTTTGAGAGGTGAATAAAGAGAGGTCAATAAAAAAAATATATTTCTAAAAATGAAGTACTTGGATAGATAAAAAATATACTCACCAAGCGATGGCAGAAGAACACAATATAAAAAAATACTTCTGCAGGCTTTCGGAGCCGTTGGCTTCTTCTTCCGGCAGAAGGGTTGAAAGCCACTTACTCCGAAACCTTGCACAAGTAGAGCCTTTTTTTACATGTGTTTTTTCCTGCCGCCGCTTGATGAGTAGAGTTTTTATCTACCCAATTACATTACACTGTAAAAAACTGATTATTTTCTTTGAGGAAGTATTGAATAGGATTGGGGAGAAGAGAAGTTTGTGGCACAACTTGACCAGAAGAAGGGATCGGTTGGTAGGACATGTTCTGAGGCATCAAGGGATCACCAATTTAGTATTGGAGGGCAGCGTGGAGGGTAAAAATCGTAGAGGGAGACCAAGAGATGAATACACTAAGCAGATTCAGAAGGATGTAGGTTGCAGTAAGTACTGGGAGATGAAAAAGCTTGCACAGGATAGAGTAGCATGGAGAGCTGCATCAAACCAGTCTCAGGACTGAAGACCACAACAACAACAACAACATAAAAATGAAATTCGTGTGTTTATTTACTTAAATACGAATTTTTTTGCACTTCCGTCTTAAATATGCATTTTTGGTTCGTTGTATAAGGTTAATAACTGGAGCTACATTATAAATTTACATTGAAACAAATTTATTGAAGCCCTATCTCACTGCCGGTCGGAGTGGCCGAGCGGTTCTAGGCGCTACAGTCTGGAACCGCGCGACCGCAACGGTCGCAGGTTCGAATCCTGCCTCGGGCATGGATGTGTGTGATGTCCTTAGATTAGTTAGGTTTAAGTAGTTCTAAGTTCTAGGGGACTGATGACCTCAGCTGTTAAGTCCCATAGTGCTCAGAGCCATTTGAACCATTTTTTTTGTTAAAAGTCTGAAGCGGATTCGCTAGCCCAGCTTAACATGGCGCCTGGACAACGACTGTTACAGTTTACCGTTTAGTCAGCATAACTTACATTACTGGTAATTAAAATTGCTAAACCACGAAGATGACGTGCTACAGACGCGAAATTTAACCGACAGGAACAAGATGCTGTGATATGCAAATGATTAGCTTATCAGAGCATGCACACAAGGTTGGCGCCGGTGGTGACGCCTACAACGTGCTGACATGAGGAAAGTTTCCAACCGATTTCTCATACACAAACAGCAGTTGACCGGCGGTGCCTGGTGAATCGGTGTTGTGATGCCTCGTGTAAGGAGGAGAAATGCATAACATCACGTTTCCAACTTTGATAAAGGTCGGATTGTAGCCTATCACGATTGCGGTTTATCATATCGCGACGTTGCTGCTCGCGTTGGTCGAGATCCAATGACTGTTAGCAGAATATGGAATCGGTGGGTTCAGCAGGGTAACACGGAACGCCGTGCTGGATCCCAACGGCCTCGTATCACTAGTAGTCGAGATGACAGGCATCTTATCCGCACGGCTGTAATGGATTGTGCAGCCACGTCTCGATCCCTGAGTCAACAGATGGGGACGTTTTCAAGTCAACAACCATCTGCACGCACATTTCGACGACGTTTGCAGCAGCATGGACTATCAGCTCGGAGACCATGGCTGCGGTTACTCTTGACGCTGCATCACAGACAGGAGCGCCTGCGATGGTGTACTCAACCACGAACCTGGGTGCACGAATGGCAAAACGTCATTTTTTCGGATAAATCCAGGTCCTGTTTACAGCATCATTATGGTCGCATCCGTGTTTGGCGACATCGCGGTGAACGCACATTGGAAGCGTGTATTCTCCATCGCCATACTGGCGTATCAGCCGACGTGATGGTATGGGGTGCCATTGGTTACGCGTCTCGGTCACCTCTTGTTCGCATTGACGGCACTTTGAAGAGTGGACGTTACATTTCAGATGTGTTACGACCCGTGGCTCTACCCTTCATTCGATCCCTGCGAAACCCTACATTTCAGCAGGATAATGCACGACCGCATTTTGCAGGTCCTGTACAGGCCTTTCTGGATACAGAAAATGTTCGACTGCTGTCCTGGCCATCACATTCTCCAGATCTCTCACCAATTGAAAACCTCTGGTCAATGGTGGCCGAGCAACTGGCTCGTCACAATACGCCAGTCACTACTCTTGATGAACTGTGGTATCGTGTTGAAGCTGCATGGGCAGCTGCACCTGTACACGCCATCCAAAGTCTGTTTAACTCAATGGCCAGGCGTATCGAGGTCGTTACTACGGCCAGAGGTGGTTGTTCTGGGTACTGATTTCTCAGGATCTATGCACCCAAATTGCGTGAAAATGTAATCAGATGTCAGTGCTAGTATAATATATTTGTCCAATGAATACCCGTTTATGATCTTCATTTCTTGTCCGCAGCTCGTGGTCGTGCGGTAGCGTTCTCGCTTCCCACGCCCGGGTTCCCGGGTTCGATTCCCGGCGGAGTCAGGGATTTTCTCTGCTTCGTGATGACTGGGTGTTGTGTGATGTCCTTAGGTTAGTTAGGTTTAAGTAGTTCTAAGTTCTAGGGGACTGATGACCATAGATGTTAAGTCCCATAGTGCTCAGAGCCAGCCTCTTCATTTCTTCTTGGTGTAGCAATTCTAATGGCCAGTAATGTAGACGAGATGTAATCGGTGTCTACTTATCCTTCACTGTACAAAAAACCACTCCGTCCATAAACAATGCGAAATCTGACAGCCCAAGTACGTTTCAAAACCGGTTGCGTTTACATGGGAGCGAAAATCGATTGTGGGATTGGAAAACCGGTAACCAGAAGCGGATTATAGAAACGATTTTAAAGCAGTGTTGGGAAATCGGTTTTGGGAGCCCCATGTAAACGGGGTGATTCTGTTGTTCCCGTCACTACGCTTGGCGTCAGAGTAGCGCACGAGGAATTTCCCGCGATGACGCTGCTTTCCCCAGTGCAGCAGCAGTCACTTGTTCCCAGCGCGGCGCGGCGTTTACCTGTTGAGGAGCGCGGCGCGCCCAGACAGCGAGTCGCGTGCCTGGCTTGGCTTCCCGCCTCAATATTTAATGATCCGGCCGTACGCGGACAGGCAATCTCGGCCGCCCGCCCCGGATAAATAGACGGGGTCGGGCCGGCGGTGAACCTCTGCCGAGATTTACGACGGTACGCGCCGCAAACGCAGCGCGCCGCTCGCTTCGGCTCGAGCGCGCCGTTGCATGCGACCATTTAATGCGCCCAACCGCCGAGCTCAATAAAACCTTTGACAGCCGCGAGAAATGTGTTCTGTGTTTACTTGCTGTGGGGGCGCTCCTCCCCTTCCGCAGTGTCCCTTATATTTCTGCATGATTAGCCGTCTCTCTCTCTCTCTCTCTCTCTCTCACCGTGTAATTGTCGTTCGTCAGCACTTTTCTAAATGCGGTTATAAAATTCTTTGACTTGCAGCCAGGACGTCCTGCTCCCATACCAAACTGTACAATAATAAAAGAATGTGAAATGCTTTCACTTTACTGTGCAGGTACTGAGGTGACAAAACTCATGGGATAGCGATATGGACATACAGGGTGGTCCACTGATAATGACCGGGCCAAATATCTCACGAAATAAGCATCAAACGAAAAACTACAAAGAACGAAACTCGTCTAGCTTGAAGGGGGAAACCAGATGACGCTATGGTTGGCCCGCTAGATGGCGCTGCCATAGGTCAAATGGATATCAACTGCGTTTTTTAAAATAGGAACCTCCATTTTTATTACATATTCGTGTAGTGCGTAAAGAAATATGAATGTTTTAGTTGGGCCACTTTTTTCGCTTTGTGATTGATGGCTCTGTAATAGTCAAAAACGTACAAGTACGTGGTATCGCGTAACATTCCGCCAGTGCGGACGGTATTTGCTTCGTGATACATTACCCGTGTTAAAATGGACCGTTTACCAATTGCGGAAAAGGTCTATATCGTGTTGATGTGTGGCTATTTTAATCAAAATGCCCAACGGGCGTATTCTGTGTGTGCCGCTCGGTATCCTGGACGACATCATCCAAGTGTCCGGACCGTCCGCCGGATAGTTACGTTATTAAGGAAACAGGAAGTGTTCAGCCACCTGTGAAACGTCAACCACGACCTGCAACAAATGATGATGCCCAAGTAGGTGTTTTAGCTGCAGTCGCGGCTAATCCGCACATCAGTAGCAGAAAAACTGCGCGAGAATCGGGAATCTCAAAAACGTCGGTGTTGCGAATGCTACATCAACATCGATCCCACCCGTACCATATTTCTATGCACCAGGAATCGCATGGCGACGGCTTTGAACGTCGTGTACAGTTCTGCCACTGGGCACAAGAGAAATTACGGGATGATGACAGAATTTTTGCACGCGTTATATTTAGCGACGAAGCGTCATTCACCAACAGTGGTAACGTAAACCGGCATAATATGGACTATTGGGCAACGGAAAATCCACGATGGCCGCAACAAGTGGAACATCAGAGACCTTGGCGGGTTAATGTATGGTGCAGCATTATGGGAGCAAGGATAATTGGCCCCCATTTTATCGATGGCAATCTAAATGGTGCAATGTATGCTGATTTCCTACGTAATGTTCTACCGATGTTACTACAAAATGTTTCACTGCATGACAGAATGGCGATGTCCTTCCAACATGATGGATGTCCGGCACACAGCTCGCGTGCGGTTGAAGCGGTATTGAAGAGCATATTTCATGACAGGTGGATTGGTCGTCGAAGCACCATACCATGGCCCGCACGTTCACCGGATCTGACGTCCCCGGATTTCTTTCTGTGGGGAAAGTTGAAGGATATTTGCTATGGTGATCCACCAACAACGCCTTACAACATGCGTCAGCGCATTGTCACTGCATGTGCGAACTTAACGGAAGGCTAACTACTCGCTGTTGAGAGGGATGTCGTTACACGTATTGCCAAATGCATTGAGGTTGACGGACATCATTTTGAGCATTTACTGTATTAATGTGGTATTTACAGGTAATCATGCTGTAATGGCATGCGTTCTCAGAAATGGTAAGTTCACAAACGTACATGTATCACATTGGAACAACCGAAATAAAATGTTCAAACGTACCTATGTTCTGTATTTTAATTTTAAAAAACCTAGCTGTTACCAACTGTTCGTCTAAAATTGTGAGCCATATGTTTGTGACTATTACAGCGCCATCTATCACAAAGCGAAAATAGTGGTCCAACTAAAACATTCATATTTCCTTACTTACTACTCGAATATGTAATAAAAAATGGGGGTTCCTATTTTAAAAAACGCAGTTGATATCCGTTTGACCTATGGCAGCGCCATCTAGCGGGCCAACCATAGCGCCATCTGGTTTCCCCCTTCAAGCTAGACGAGTTTCGTTCTTTGTAGTTTTTTCGTTTGACGCTTATTCCGTGAGATATTTGGCCCGGTGACGATCAATGGACCACCCTGTATACAGATGGCGCTAGTATGGCGTACACAAGGTATGAAAGGGTAGGGCATCGGCGGAGCTGTGATTTGTACGTCGAAAGGTTTACGACTTGGCTACGTTTGCACAACGGAATTAATAGACTTTGAACGCGGAATGATTAGTTGATACTGGACGCATAGGGCATTCCATTTCGGAGGTCGTAAGGGGATTCAGTATTCCGAGATCCACAAATTTCAGGCACTACCTCTCACCACGGACAACACAGTGGCCGACGGGCGTCACTTAACGACCGAGAGCAGCGGCGTCTGCGTAGAGATGTCAGTGCTAGCAGACAAGCAACACCGCGTGAACTAATCGCAGAAACGAATGCGGGACGTGTCACGAACGTATCCGTTAGGACATTGCGGCGGTATTTGGCGTTGGTGGGCTTTGGCAACAGACGACCGACACGAGTGCCTTTGCTGAAACCTCGACATCGCTAGAAGCGCCTCTTCTGGGCTCGTGACCATATTGGTTTGGCGCTAGACGACTGGAAAAGCGTGGCCTGGTCACATCAGTGCCGATTTCAAAATGGTTCAAATGGCTCTGAGCACTATGGCACTTAACTTCTGAGGTCATCAGTCCCCTAGAAGTTAGAACTACTTAAACCTAACTAACCTAAGGATATCACACACATCCATGCCCGAGGCAGGATTCGAACCTGCGCCTAGAACCGCTCGGCCTCCGAGGCCGGTGCCGATTTCAGCTGGTAAGAGTAGACGTTAGGGTTCGTGTGCGGCGCAGATCCAAGTAGTCAGCAAAGCATTGTGGAAGTTGGTGGTGGCTCCATAATGGTATGGACTGTGTTTACATGGAATGGACTGGGTCCTTTGGTCCAACTGAACCATTCGACACCATCTGTAGCTGTTCACGGACTTCATGTCCGCCCCCATTAGCTTAGTGGTCTGCGCGGCGGAATTCTGTGCTATGGGGCCCGGGGTTCGATTCCCGGGTAGGGCAGGAGATTTTCTCCGTTCAGGGTCTAGGTGTTGTGTTGTCCTCATCATCATTTCATCCCCATCTCCGACGCGCAAGTCGCCCAATGTGGCAGCCAATGCAATAAGTACTTGCCCTCGGCGGCCGAACTTCCCAAAACGGGGAACTCCCGGCCCACAATGCCTTATCCTCATTTCTATTTTCCACAGACTTCATGTTACCAAACAATGATGGCATTTTTATGCATAACAATGTGCAATATCACCAGTCCACATGTGTTCGCGATTGGTTTGAAGATCATTCTGGACAGTTCGGACGAATGAGTTGGCCACCCAGATCGCCCGACGTGAATCCCATCAAACATTTATAGGACATAATCGACAGGTCAGTTCGTGCACAAAATCCTGCGGCGGAAACACTTTCGCAATTTTGGGCGGCTATAGAGGCAGGACGGCTCAATACTTCTGCAAGGGACTTCCAAAGACTAGTTGAGTCCAGAATGAGGTTTTCACTCTGCAGCGGAGTGTGCGCTGATACGAAACTTCCTGGCAGATTAAAACTGTGTGCCGGACCGAGACTCGAGCTCGGGACCTTTGCCTTTCGCGGGCAAGTACTCTACCAACTGAGCTACCCAAGCACGACTCATGCCCAGTCCTCACAGCTTTACTTCTTGAGCACTTGCCCGCGAAAGGCAAAGGTCCCGAGTTCGAGTCTCGGTCTGGCACACAGTTTTAATCTACCACAAAGTTTCACAAGTTGAGTCCATGCCACGTTGAGATGCTACACTACGCCAGGCAAATGGAGATCCGACGCTATATTAGCGGGTATCCCGTGACTTTCGTCACGTCAGTGTAATTAGAAACACAGAGGTTCGACCAGAATATGGAAACATTGCGACAAAAGCATGTTTGAACATAAATGCAGATGATAGCTATATCTGCAGGTTGCGCTGTTGTATTTGACCGCGAACGGCAGCTGTTGAATGTCCTCAATGCGTCGCAAGTGTCAGTCGAGGTAGGAACAGTATTGTGTGTAGTCGTAAGTGCATTATGTCGGAGTTAAGTGAATTCGAACGTCGGAAAATTGAGGGTGCTCCCGACACCAAGGTAGCCAAAGCGTCTGGTGTTTCAAGAGGCACCGTATCGATCGTTTACACCGCATACAGGGAAAGCGGAAAAGCGACAACTGCTAAATCACAAGTGTGTGTGTGTGTGTGTGTGTGTGTGTGTGTGTGTGTGTGTGTGTGTATGTGTGTGTGTGTGTGTGTGTGTTTTACGGCAAGAAAGGAAAAATGAGTTAATTGTCGGTGTTAATAACGATCATCCTCCTTTACCACCTCTGCATTACTGCAGATGACGTGTCACTGAGCACATTTGTTCTGTGCATGCAGTACACGTGAGGCGCCTAGTTGTTTCCACTGTACTGTGTGGAATACGAAGGTTCTGTTATAGTTCACTAACCTGCTGTCCTCAAGTTGATGTCCCCAGGGCAGAAAACAGCAAGCAGGTCGTAGGTTCTGTATCTTGAGGCTGAAACTGACTTTTAGCGAGGTTCTGTTTTGAAATAACGTATCACTTCTTTGGAATGCCACTCGCGTATTTCAATACAGCCACGCGAGAAGACTACATGATCTTAAATGGTTCAAATTGCTCTGAGCACTATGGGACTTAACTTCTAGGTCATCAGTCCCCTAGAACTTAGAACTACTTAAACCTAACTAACATAAGGACTTCACACACATCCATGCCCGAGGCAGGATTCGATCCTGCGACCGTAGCGGTCGCGCGGTTCCAAACTGTAGCGCCTAGAACCGCTCGGCCACCCCGGCCGGCTACGTGATCTTAGTACAACACATTCTGATACAGGAAAGTACATGATCAAACACAGTGTTTACGAAAATGTATCTTTACACTATTTGTGGCACGTGTCTGTGCCTCATGACTACCGGAGTGAATCTTTTAATACTGAATACTGGCAAACGCATCCTGCCACAGACAACATGACTGTACATCTCGACTGCCTAATCCAGTGTGACGAACAGGAACTTAAATAAAAATTGCAGACACATCCTACGACAGACAACATGTCTGTTCTTCTCGACTGCCTAATCCAGAGTAACGAACAGCCCGAAACACTTCGCGCGCTATACCAGAAAAAGCGTGACCCGAACGCTTCCGAACTGCTTCGTCTGCAATTTCGTCAGTCTTTTCTTTTTGATTTAAATTGTTTTTAATAATTCAGAAATGGGAAGATGAAGACGAAATGGGAGATAAGATACTGCGTGAAGAGTTTGACAGAGCACTGAAAGACCTGAGTCGAAACAAGGCCCCGGGAGTAGACAACATTCCATTAGAACTACTGATGGTCTTGGGAGAGCCAGTCATGACAAAACTCTACCATCTGGTGAGCAAGATGTATGAGACAGGCGAAATACCCTCAGACTTCAAGAAGAATATAATAATTCTAATCCCAAAGAAAGCAGGTGTTGACAGATGTGAAAATTACCGAACTATCAGTTTAATAAGTCACAGCTGCAAAATACTAACGCGAATTCTTTACAGACGAATGGAAAAACTGGTAGAAGCGGACCTCGGGGAAGATCAGTTTGGATTCCGTAGAAATGTTGGAACACGTGAGGCAATACTAACCTTACGACTTATCTTAGAAGAAAGATTAAGAAAAGGCAAACCTACGTTTCTAGCATTTGTAGACTTAGAGAAAGCTTTTGACAATGTTAACTGGAATACTCTCTTTCAAATTCTGAAGGTGGCAGGTATAAAATACAGGGAGCGAAAGGCTCTTTACAATTTGTACAGAAATCAGATGGCAGTTATAAGAGTCGAGGGGCATGAAAGGGAACCAGTGGTTGGGAAAGGAGTGAGACAGGGTTGTAGCCTCTCCCCGATGTTATTCAATCTGTATATTGAGCAAGCAGTAAAGGAAACAAAAGAAAAATTCGGAGTAGGTATTAAAATTCATGGAGAAGAAGTAAAAACTTTGAGGTTCGCCGATGACATTGTAATTCTGTCAGAGACAGCAAAGGACTTGGAAGAGCAGTTGAACGGAATGGACAGTGTCTTGAAAGGAGGATATAAGATGAACATCAACAAAAGCAAAACGAGGATAATGGAATGTAGTCAAATTAAATCGGGTGATGCTGAGGGAATTAGATTAGGAAATGAGACACTTAAAGTAGTAAAGGAGTTTTGCTATTTAGGGAGTAAAATAACTGATGATGGTCGAAGTAGAGAGGATATAAAATGTAGACTGGCAATGGCAAGGAAAACGTTTCTGAAGAAGAGAAATTTGTTAACGTCGAGTATAGATTTAAGTGTCAGGAAGTCGTTTCTGAAAGTATTTGTATGGAGTGTAGCCATGTATGGAAGTGAAACGTGGACGATAACTAGTTTGGACAAGAAGAGAATAGAAGCTTTCGAAATGTGGTGCTACAGAAGAATGCTGAAGATAAGGTGGGTAGATCACGTAACTAATGAGGAGGTATTGAATAGGATTGGGGAGAAGAGAAGATTGTGGCACAACTCGACTAGAAGAAGGGATCGGTTGGTAGGACATGTTTTGAGGCATCAAGGGATCACAAATTTAGCATTGGAGGGCAGCATGGAGGGTAAAAATCGTAGAGGGAGACCAAGAGATGAATACACTAAGCAGATTCAGAAGGATGTAGGTTGCAGTAGGTACTGGGAGATGAAGAAGCTTGCACAGGATAGAGTAGCATGGAGAGCTGCATCAAACCAGTCTCCGAACTGAAGACCACAACAACAACAATTCAGAAATGACTGATTGATAGTCAGCTGTTGAGAGATATTTATATTAAGAAGTGAAGTCATTCCACTGAGTAATTTAACTAATAATAATAACCATACTTTAACGTTTTGGCGCCCTTGCCCCGAACACAGCAGCCAATCACAGAGCAGTAGCATTATGCAGGCGGTCTTTCTCACGGGAATCTGTCACATGTACCTCACACCACATTTTGTCATCTATATACTTTTTGCATTTCCACTGCTCAGGGAACAGCTTCTTGGAGCCTAATATGATGGCTGACTAAGCCCTGAAATATTACAGTGTGTGTGTGTGTGTGTGTGTGTGTGTGTGTGTGTGTGTGTGTGTGTGTGTGCGCGCAGAAGCCATGTGTCATAGGGCTGTGGCCTATGCGAAGACGAGTAAAAAGGACCTCATCCCAGCTGCGTGACTGGAACCAGGTTCGTCACGGTTATGGGCTTTACTAGACGAGAATGAGTGTCGACTGATCGTGGGAAACGGTTACGGAAGAGGACTGTGACGAAAAATAAGATGATATCAGCTGCAAAAGTCACAGCAAAGTCTTACAACACCAAAAAAACACGAATGAAGCGTCGTACCCAGAAAATTGGTGGGCCTCACTCACTCACTAGGTCACGGACTGTAAATCGAGTCCGGTGTAGCAGGAGTCTAAGCGGCGTAGCTGTTGTTCCTTCGTTGTAGTCTCTGGTGGTAGCGATTGCCCCTCAGTCAGATGGTCATCGCGCTACTTCCTGTGACCGCTCAGTGTCATTCAATACGATCACGACGACACCCCTCGATCGACGTTTAACACTCGTGGTGTCACTCGCCTTCATACATGGCAGTGGACGTTTGAAAATTCGTGACGCTAGCTCAATGGTCGTCAATTGATTTAAACGTTGTTCCCGGCTGACTCTTTAATTCAATTACTGCCACGGGGGTGAGGAGAAAGAACACATCCTGGTGATACCAGTATTATGCGTATTCAGATGTTCGTTTAATCTGAATGGTTTGCAATGTTCCAGCGATTCTGTTCGAACTCTATGCTGATGTACCGACAAGGACCACTTTCGCAGATAAACAGGCAAGTACGTAATAGATGTTCAGTTTCTCAATATAGTTCGTCGCACTCACACATCATACATCCGCTGTAAGAACAATTTCATGCATTTACATTTTTGGTGTCCCACTATATTGGTTGGCTAAATATTATGACGATACGTTGCATACAACTTGCACACATATTGTTTATCATGAAGTCAAGACTACGTAATGAAGCCAAAATCGTGGATAAAATTGAAATGTAGTTTGTTTGTTAACACTTTTCTTTTCACTAACTAAATATGAAATATGAATCGGGATTGGAGGTGATGATCCTATCCTTCTTTTCAGTATTAGAATGGTCGATATCGTGTGCTGGATAACGCGTGTCACATAATGTCCAAATATCGATACGACCCAGGCTCTCAGTTCGGCACTTAAATGTCTATTCTTCGCTCTCGAAATGTTCGATGTGATTGTCTTTCACACGCAGGGTTCAATTTAACGGTGTATGCACTGTTCTTAGTATTTTAGGTCCCCGTTAATTAATATCTGGTAGTTAATAAGCGAACTATTTCTATACTGGCGCGTTGTTTGTATCAGTTACCCCCGCAACCGTCCAAGCATAAGATTCTCTTAATGTTCCTCGCACATGCGTTTCACAATTTTATAAAACGCAGAATTACGTAAACTATAGCTTTCCGTTGCGCACAACTTTCGTGGGTTCCACAACCATAATAATTTCCCAAGAGTATTTTTCCCAGCTAACACAAAGTTCGAATTATGTTGTCGGAATCATTTTCACTTCACCCGACAATAAACGTCTCTGATCACTTCGTTACACGTAATGTATTTTAAACGTGCTTGAAGAGTCTTCAAATAATCTCCTTAACGAATTTCGCAGTCGCGTACCACTTTTTCATCGACTAGCCCGATCGCGATAACTGAAGGTAGAGAGCTCAATAATGTGTTACATGTTCTTTTATATGTATTAAAAAACAAACGCGCCCCTATATCTTTCTGTCCCGCTTGGTCTTTGCTACTTTGCTTTTTATTACCTTTCATTATATTGCTTCTTAGTAATACTGTGCAGTTATTAAAGTTTCGTATTACTTTACCCTTTTTAAATCTTCCAAAATAAAGTCTATTTATCCCCGATTTTAATGAATATGATGCTGGCTCTGAGCACTATGCGACTTAACTTTTGAGGTCATCAGTCGCCTAGAACTTAGAACTAATTAAACATAACTAACCTAAGGACATCACACACATCCATTCCCGAGACAGGATTCGAACCTGCGACCGTAGTGGTCGCGCAGTTCCAGACTGTAGCGCCTAGAACCGCTCGGCCACTCCGGCCGGCCTCATTGAACAAGTAATTGACAATCACGGAGCTCAATAGCTTAAGAAAAACCTCATAGTGTCGGTTGTAGTAACGTGAAAGAAGAAATTTCATATTTATTTTCATACTAAGAAGCTCTTGTTTCTAGTCACTGAAATTAGATAAAGAAAAAGGGATGTATAAGTACTGATATATCGCCATAGATAAGAAAGTTCCGTGTACTTAAGAACTGGCAAAACACTTTCCTCCTTGTATGCTATCATTCGCCAGACTTTCTTTTCAATGTCTCGAGCTGCTTAGGAGATATGAGAGATGTTGCGAGTATTTCATCTCGCGGGCGTGAGATCGGAAGTGAACGAGCTACAGAGGATCCATTTTCTCGTGATCGGAGGCAGATAGAGATCTCCTCCCAAGTCTAAACAAAAATTCAACATGTTAGCTAAATTTCATACGCAGTAACATATGGTGTAATACGCATCAAACGCAAAATTATAGCTACCCCTAATTTTCGTTGCAAACTTTTGAGTTTTGCGTAGTGTCTTACTAAAATGTGCACATCACAATAAGAATGGTCACTAGCGAGATGATGGGCACTTCGCCACGAAGCTGACATATAACGCTACAAGTAAGGCAAAAATCAAATAGTTTGTGTAAAATCGTTTGAGAAAGATAATAGGTTGCGCGCACTTCGGTTCTGTCAGCGCAGAGCGTCAACAGTCGGCGCGTGCGAAGTATGTGTACGCGTCGCAATATGCGCTGGACCCGCGCGACTCGTGCGGCACGTGCGTGTCGCGCTGTAGTGTCGTGTCACGTCACACGTGCTATACGCGTCTCAATTTGCGCCTAGCCTTTGAGATAGCCGCAGCTACGCGAGTTTGCGGCGTGTGAGCCGCCGCAGTTGGCGCATCTGCTAGCCACCCCACGTGACTTGGTGCAACGAGTGCCGTGCGCTGCCGCGCACTTCAAGCAGGCGACGGCGTTCTTGCAAACACTCGCAGTGATCCCCATTTGCTGGCACTTTTGTAGCGCTGCACGTTCTTCTGTTTCCGCTGTATACGCGCTTCGGCTGTCGTCGGCGGCCACGGTTGCTCCCCATCGCATCGACAAGTAGCTCCAGCGCGACTGAAAAGCCTGCTTCCCTTGCGTCCAACCGCATCTTGCGGCTAGTGGCGTAGGCGAGCGACGGTAACGAAGTGAGCCGCAGCGAGTCGAGCGAAATTTAAGAGGACGTGCTGCAAGCGCAAAACCACTCGTCTGGGATGCAAATGTCCGTAACAGGGAAACGTGGTGCCGAAGCCATAAGACCTGGACTACGGAGCTATGGAAGAAAGCCATTTGGTGGGCTGTGTCTTGTCTTAGACTGTCCCCAACTTCTGGTCGAGTTTACGTCCCAAGAGTGAAACACGGCGGGGGTTCTGTGACGATTTAGCCAGCCATATCGTGGTATTCGATGGGACCTATCGTTACTTCGCAAGGTCGCACTACTGAAAAGAATTATGTGACCATTTTGGCTGATCAGCACCATCTCAAGGTAGAATGTTAGTTTCCTAATGAGTATGAGGAGGAGGAGATTAGTGTTTAACGTTCCGTCGACATTGAGGTCATTAGAGACGGTGTGTGTTCCAGGGCGATAGGGCCCTGTTCACACAGCTCACATCGTCCAGATTGCTTTTGTGAGTGTTAGGATGAATTGTCTCAACTTCCCTGGCCACCCCACACACCAGATCCCAATATTTATTGAGCCTTCGTGGTCTACTTTGGACAGAAGTGTGCGTAATCTTCATACAACTCGTTCATCGTTACGTGAACTTGCCACTATTTTGCAGGAAGAATAGTGTAATATTCCCTGGGAAAACGTACACGACCTCTATTTACGCATTTCGAGATGACTAGAAGCTGTTTTGAATGCCAACGGTTTTCCTACGCCGCGTTAGGCGTGGTAATGTGCTGTGTTTGTGGTGTTTCCATCCCTCATATGTACTCAGTATGTCATTAACGTCCGTTCAAGCATTGTTTTCAGTGATTTTATTCAAATTGTCTTGATCGCAGAAGCTAACAACAAGGCTGACCGTGTTCAGCTGCTAAAGAGCCATCATCAGAACTGCAGAGCAGAAAAGGCACACCGCAAAGAGTTACTGTAAAATATGAAAAGTAAACAAGTTCGTACACATTGAATGAAACATACTCGTTAAGCTTGTTACTGAGTAACGTGTCGCAGTAATGGTCACATCTTACGAACTGCCGGCCGAAGTGGCTGAGCGGTTCTAGGCGCTTCAGTCTGGAACCGCGCGAGCGCTACAGTCGCAGGTTCGAATCCTGCCTCGGGCATGGATGTGTGTGATGTCCTTAGGTTAGTTAGGTTTAAGTAGTTCTAAGTTCTTGGCGACTGATGACCTAAGATGTTAAGTCCCATAGTGCTCAGAGCCATTTGAACCATTTTTTTCTTACAAACTGCTTTTCATGCTTGTTGCAGAGAAATAAACTGTATCGCTAGAGGGTGTGGAAGCATGTTCGCTTTACTTAAGTTAGGAGAACCTGATAAACATAAATTAGAGATGTGATCTCCAACCACATACCAGGAGCTTCTTGTGACGTTAAAACTACACGTCTTCCTTTGCGAAAGCAATGGCACCTTTAACACGAAGTACGTAAACGTCTGCTGTGTTTCTGCGTTTCGTGCAGTGGACAATTTTATATTTCTTTACATTTAAAGTAAATAGTCACTTCTGTACAACTTGAAAATTTTATTCACATCTTATTGGATATTTGTACAATTTTTTCCGGGTAGTACTTCATTGTTGATAACATCGAATGCGAAATGTCTGAGGTCAGTATTGTATGTCAGGTCATTAATATACAACATCGGCAGCAAGAGTCCCAACAGACTTCCCAGGCGCACACCTACAGTTACTTTTACATCCGTCGATGCGTTGATGCGTCCTCCCTACCAAATTTCCTTTGCTGTCCCACATGTCCTCTACTGTCCCAAATGTCAGCACTTGCGTTAATAAGACCTGGTGTTCTATTGACTCAAGTACTTTTCGAAAGTTAAGCAACAGTACATCCATTTGATTGCCTTTATACAAGGCTTTTAGGGTGTCATGTGAAGAAAGTGCTACTTGGGTTTCACATGACCGATGTTCGCAGAATCCATGTTGATAGGCTACTGCGGTACTCGTTGAATGCTTCATGCATTGGCCTTTTAACAGACAAACGCTTTTTGTTTAGCGTCTGTCCAAACTCCTATGCTTTTTTCTTACAGCTACAGCGTAGCAGTCGATGTTTCTTTAGGCTTCTCCAGAGAGACTCTGTACCATGCAGGTCCGTCCCATCACTAACTGATCTGTTCCCTTTGGTGCACATCTATTCATTCAGGGCTGTATTGAGGAGATGGCGAGGTAGCCCCCCCCCCTCCCCCCCAATCCACCCACCAGTGGCAAAGGCACAGGGGGGACGCAAAACTGACCAGAAAAAAAAGAGAAAAACTGAATAAGATTTATCCGGGAGAGGTACGTTCTTTCTGCTAGACGTTGGGTACCTGCCTTCTGCCTAAGAGAATGCCTTTCCCTCGGCCTTTGACTGTAAACGCACGCTGATGGCACAGTATCGTATGCACTGTGTCATTTCGTCTATATAAGTAGCGCATTAAGGGAAAGACTATTACAGAAGCGGTGTCATTCGCTAATATGGCTTATGTGGCAACACCGCGCTTGGTTCCTACGGCTGTTCGTCCACAAAGCTCTCCCGTGGTTAACAATGGTGTTCTTACTGCTACTTCGTTACAGTATCGTAGAATCTCCAACTTCTGCGAGGGTATGTTGAAACTAATATGTAATTTGCCGAAGACTTCCGATTTTTGCCGATTTCTGCTAACTTTGGACGAGCGATGGATGCGACGTGAAAAAAGAAATGTAGAGGAGATACGTAATTTATTTGCCTCTCCAACCTGTACGTATGCTGCTCCCAAATTTCGGTTGGTACGATTTGCTGTGTAAATGTAAAAGAAATCAAGAATAATCCGTCTGTGGATAATTACTAATATTACAGAAGTTGTTAGTCTTTGTGCCTGCAGACGACTATATACTACATCTAAGTTGAACTATAATGAAAACAAAGGTAGGCTTTGCCACTGCTCGTCGACTACAGTGCCCAGTCATCTGATGTTAAGATCACTGGAAGTACTCCTTACCCTCTAGTCTATGTACCTTGGCCTTACCATGGGCACCCATACGATAGTTTGTAGGAAGGGGGGACTGGATCTACCTAGTATGGAGGACGGTATTTTTAAGATTCTGGACTTGTAAGTAGCCATAAAAAAGTTACAGTTACGACCTAGTTAAAAACCTACGTAATACCGACTCGTACATTTTCTTGAAAGAACAGCACCTGACTACATTATGTTATTTCCTTTACCTGAAAGCAAGGGCGGGGGGGGGGGGGGGGGAGGGAGGGGAGAAGTCTTGCTCCCGAGCGTGGGCGCCTTTGCAACTTACTTATGTATTACATCCTTTGTTGTTGTTCTACACGAATGAAAAACTATCTTTTCTTCAATAAAGTGCAGCTGATTTTTGTGCCGCATACAACAGGGCTATATTTGGCACAAAAATCAACCGCACACATGTTGCATATACATATTTGGCTCTTTTTCGCCGGTTATTGCATATTTCAACTAAAAACTAGTGGCTATGCATATTTTCGCTCTATATTTACAATATTTTAAAAATTTAAACGGGCGGTCTCTAGCTCGATCTAGTTTAGATGTCACACAGATTGACTGCGACCTAGAACTGCTTGCAATCGCTAACCGAGAGGCCAACTGCCTAGGGAAATCATTACAGAAGAGGAGCAGGTTAATCCCCTCCTCTGTCATACCGTACGCGTCGGCAACAATTAAATTAAACAACGCAAGCTTTTAGGCGCACGTTCATTGTTTCTGTTTAGCTTTCTATTTACATGTACATACTTGAACGTGTTTACGACGTGTAGTGTGTAGCGTGTTGTGCGCCAAGTCGCCCGAAAAAAGAAACGTCCTTTCGTGGGTAGCTGACCATCCTGAAACATTTACATATGATGGAATTGTATCGCAGGAATGCAGAAGAAAGGATCTCGACAACAACTTCTGGTAGCAGCTAGTTGCAGTAGCAGGGATTTGACCAAAGGTAACCAAAGAAGTCGGTTTAACATAGATCTAGGTGAAGCATTCATTGCAAGCAATATTCCTCTTCATAAACTTACAAACCCTATCCTCAAAGGCATCCTGCGCAAATATTGCTTAAATCAAAATATACCAGATGAATATTACATACTAACAATTTTCGTAAATGTTCTGGAAGAAATAAACAATGAACCCAAGGACAGCATTATCTGGATCTCACTGGCCGTTACATTGCAAATTTAACCCTTAACTCGCTACGTGACTTTTTTGTAACGTATACCATGAGGTGGGGTCTCTTGGACCCCTATGTTTAAACCGAGATTTAAGGCAAACACCATATGAAACTTTTAATCTATGCTATATAACATTTATTTTCACAATTCTTTAAGTCTTATTTAAATGCTTCTAGTTTATTTTATTGCACTAATCAAAGCCTGCAGCATTTTACCATTTATCACACAAAAGCACATAATTTTGTGTGGTTATTTTAAATAGTACACATAAATGGACTGTTAGAATGCTGAATTTTACATTCTGAAAAATTATACAATCTCTGTGGCAAATAAATATCCATATAGAACTAAATTCCAGGGTTTAAATTTGTGCATAAAGATTCCTCCCGATAGCTACAAAAAGAAACTGTCAAATTCACATGGATTGGTGGGAACTAGATTTCAGAAGGCATTCGATTTTAACAGACACTTTTAAGTATTTCACTGAAGAAAGATACTGATCCCCTTGTTCGATAGCAGAACTGTGAGCTCTGGCTAATGTAAAATTTTCTTCTTTTTCGTTTACTTATTGATCTGTATCACTGACAACTTCCTCCATAGACCGACTAACTATTTCATCACACTCGGGAAATTTAGAACTGACATAATCGTGTGAACACAGTTTGAACAATATGATACCGTACTGAAGAAAACAGGTACGTACTTCACTAGGCGCAGTTTAGGAGACTCCAACACCTATCAATAACACTTGTCAACAATAAACACAGAAGGCGATAACGCAACCAACAACATAATATCGTAGGCTCTGAGGAGGAGTAAAGAAGCAGGCAGTCCACCACAACTGGCCTTGGAGAGCGAGTTCGAAAATTTTCGCGCGGTCTGAGAGACCACACCTCGTGAGTTAAGGCTTAATTGTTGGTGCTTTAAAAGAAGAAACTTCTTATTCCTATTTAGCGACCTTCAAATAACTTGAAAAAGTAAATCATTCTACGATCACCAGATTTGTGAACGGGGTTCTTAGAAAAATATTTCCAGAATCTTCTGCAGATGAAAGGGTGTTTGTTTTTATTTCAGATGCTGCTCCTTATTACGATGAAAGCAGGAAAAGCCCTCCGAGTATTTTAACCCAATTTGATTCATGTGACCTGCTTTGCTCATGGAGTACATCGCATTGCTGAAGAAGTACGTTCCACTTGTGTGAATGTAAATAAACTGATTTCATCCACAAATCAAGTGTTTCTAAGGCTCCTGCTCGCATCAAGACCTACAAAGAAAAACTACCAAATGTGCTTTTACCTCCCGAACCAGTAATAACTCGTTGGGATACGTGGGTCGAAGCTGTGTTGTTTTACAATGAACATTTCGAGGCCATTAGAGGGGTAGTAAACGACTTAGATAGCGCAGAGGCTTTGGCGGTTTGCCACTGCAAGGAAGTATTTAATGTTTCCGGTATTCAGAAAGACCTTGCTGTGATTAGCACTCATTTCAACCGTATACGTGCAAGTATTAAAAAGCTTGAAACTCAAGGTTTGGCGCTGAATGAATCTATTCAGTTAATGAATAAAATTATTCTAGTGAACTCCTCATTGGCGGAGGTATTCCTAAGAAAACTTAAAGAAAAGTTTGAAAACGTTTTAAACATTAACCCAGACTTTAAACCCTTGTGCCAAATCGACAGCTTTATTAATGAGACGGGTGAACTATTACCAGAAACAGTAAGTGCCAACATAGCACCCAAATTCAAATACTGCCCAGTTACCACAGTTGATGTAGAACGGTCCTGCTTATAAAAATGTTTTGGAATTGTAAATGATGGTTTGGACCAATAGTATTAATGAAAAGTTAAAGCTGTTTTTTAGCACCCCCTCTGCGTGCGGTATATCTTGAAGTTACTCCTGTACATATCGATTGTTTCGCTGCGACTCAATCGCATCGCATGCCCTTGTTACCGACAACGGTAGCAACGAAGGAACAATTCTTGGAACATAGGATGCGTCCCCATTTTGCAAATTTTTAGAAAGTAATCCCAGAAAGGCCCCCTTCCTAACCTCTACTACAAAGTATTCAGTAAATGATATCAGCGTTCTAAATGTACCGATTTTTCACGTGGCTGGCGCTCTTCCTCGTAATTGATATACACAGGTTCGACTTTGAGATATAATGCACGCAGTAACTACCATGTTATTTTATTACTTGATTTTCGACACTTTTCAGGCATTTTTCATGCATATTTTAAGGTTTTTATTTTGCATATAATCCAGTCCCTCTAATGAAATAGGAAAGGGGAGTTGGTTAACGAAATTTAAATATTTTGGAGTTCTTTTAAAAAGTATGGGTTAAAGGATGCTTTTCCAGACACCGAAACAGCTTTGAGGCTATTTTTATGACAATGTCAGTAAATGCAGCGCTTACAGAAAGTGGTCCAACAAACTGAAAATGACAAGCAGCTTAAGATCGAGCGGGGTTGAAAGCAACTATCTTGCCGATATAATATTATATAGTCGCTAAGCTCGACTTTGATGATATAAGGTAATCATTGAGTTTACTTCGCTCAAAGCAAGAAAATGCAAAGAAAGAATGTGATATTTTTCAGATTTTAATTGTAACGCTTTTTCTCTAACTTCCAATTAATAACTGAGGCTCTATTCATAATGTATGAGGAGCAAAGAAAGCTGTTCTTCATTATACATTGACATTCATTACCGCATAAATTCATTATATACTGACATCGATTTGTTGTAGAATCTTAAACATATTCTGAGCTCAAACGTAATGAGGTATCTTGAACAGAATGACCTCAATGCCAACCAGTATGGATTCAGGAAACATCGATCATGTGAAACGTAACTCTCACATGACGAACTGAAAGCTTTGGATTAAGGCTGTAGGTGGTGGGGTCGGGTGTGGTAATTACGATGATAAATAATCACTCGCACTTCCGTCACTTACTATCAATGCTTTTATTCTCACAGCGTACACACAATAAGTGTAGCATAGAGCGCGTACTACAAAGAACTGATCTGGCAAAGTTTCAGTTACTATGAAATGAACACCCTTAGCTGTATAAAGGCGTTGGTATAAGTCAACGGGGACAGTTGAAAATGTGTGCCCCAACTGGGACTCGAACCCGGGATCTGCTGCTTACATGGCAGACGCTCTATCCATCTGAGCCACTGAGGACACACAGGGTAGTGCGACTGCAGATATTAACTCTGGCTGGCCTCCCGTGAGACCCACATTCGCAACTTATTGTCCTGCACTATATTCATAGTGCCCCTGCCCATCATACATTTTCAACTGTCTCCGTTGACTTATATCAACGCCTGTATGCAGCTAGGGGTATTCATTTCATAGTAATTTCATTGTAACGAGCTGCATGGTCACTGAAGGTATCTGTTCTTTCGGATATGTGCTGAGGCTCAGGCGTGAACCCCATGCTGCCCGTAATCGCGATGTGATTGACATGTGTAATCACACCTCCATACTTATCAAGAGGTCCGAAACGAATAATACGGTCTGCTGCGATTACGGGCAGCATGGGGTTGACGCCTGAGCCTCAGGACGTGCGCTAGCAGCGCATGTCGGGTGTTTCAAGCGTCAACTTCGCGTCTCAATATCTCGGGATGTAATGGGAATATTGCGATGCAATCAACGCCATTGTGTATGTGCTTTGTCATGCTATGGATTGCTGAAGAAAAAATATAGGAGGTCCATTTAAAAAAACATAAGTTTGTGTTAAAAAACACATATGATTTCGTTTTAGAATGTTTCCAAATATGTACATTCATGGGCCCCAGCCCTACATTGATACCGGTGAAAGTCGTTTTCCAATAGCTGTTATGTTCCAGAGGTATTTTGGGTGGACAAGATAGCTGGGACACCCTGTATAATGTTACAGTTGTTCTTGCTGTGGTAGGGCAGCGATATTATTGGGGGTAACAACCAGTGGTTCTAAGTCCCCACAAGGCACCCAGATAGATACAGTATTTCTCGAAATCCGGAAAACATTTGATTCATTGTCAGTGCAATACGTACACTTATTTCCAGAAGTACGATCATGTGGTGTATCAAGTGAAATTTGAGACTGAATTGAGAACTTTTTGCTAGGGGGGACACAGCATGTTATCTTGGATCGAGAGTCATCATCAGATGTAAAAGAACCAAAAGGTGTACCTCTTGTGATATGTGTTGGGACCCTTGCTGTTCATGTTGTGTATTAATGACCTTGCAGACATATTAACAGGAACTTCAGACCTTTTGCAGATGCTGCATTTATCTATGATGAAGTGCTGTTTGAAAGAAGCTGTATAAATATTCAGCCAGATCTTGATATCAAAGTGGTGCAAGGGCTCGCAATTGCTTTAAATGTTCAAAAATGTAAAATTGTGTGTTCACCAAACGAAAAAATGTAGCCTAGTATTCTATGAGTATACTATCAATGAGTCACTGTTGGAATTGCCCAACTCATACAAATACCTGAGTGTCACACTTTGTAGGGATATGAAATGGAATGATATCATAGGTTCAGTTATGTGTGAAACAAATATAGACTTCGGGTTATTGGTAGAATACGGGGGAAGTGCAATCAGACTACAAAGGAGACTGTTGACAAATCCCTTGTGCGACTGGTTCTAGAATATTGCTAAAGTGTGTGGGACCCATGCCAAATAGGACTAAGAGGGTGTATTTGACATGTACACTCCTGGAAATGGAAAAAAGAACACATTGACACCGGTGTGTCAGACCCACCATACTTGCTCCGGACACTGCTAGAGGGCTGTACAAGCAATGATCACACGCACGGCACAGCGGACTCACCAGGAACCGCGGTGTTGGCCGTCGAATGGCGCTAGCTGCGCAGCATTTGTGCACCTCCGCCGTCAGTGTCAGCCAGTTTGCCGTGGCATACGGAGCTCCATCGCAGTCTTTAACACTGGTAGCATGCCGCGACAGCGTGGACGTGAACCGTATGTGCAGTTGACGGACTTTGAGCGAGGGCGTATAGTGGGCATGCGGGAGGCCGGGTGGACGTACCGCCGAATTGCTCAACACGTGGGGCGTGAGGTCTCCACAGTACATCGATGTTGTCGCCAGTGGTCGGCGGAAGGTGCACGTGCCCATCGACCTGGGACCGGACCGCAGCGACGCACGGATGCACGCCAAGACCGTAGGATCCTACGCAGTGCCGTAGGGGACCGCACCGCCACTTCCCAGCAAATTAGGGACACTGTTGCTCCTGGGGTATCGGCGAGGACCATTCGCAACCGTCTCCATGAAGCTGGGCTACGGTCCCGCACACCGTTAGGCCGTCTTCCGCTCACGCCCCAACATCGTGCAGCCCGCCTCCAGTGGTGTCGCGACAGGCGTGATGGAGGGACGAATGGAGACGTGTCGTCTTCAGCGATGAGAGTCGCTTCTGCCTTGGTGCCAATGATGGTCGTATGCGTGTTTGGCGCCGTGCAGGTGAGCGCCACAATCAGGACTGCATACGAGCGAGGCACACAGGGCCAACACCCGGCATCATGGTGTGGGGAGCGATCTCCTACACTGGCCGTACACCACTGGTGATCGTCGAGGGGACACTGAATAGTGCAAACCGTCATCGAACCCATCGTTCTACCATTCCTAGACCGGCAAGGGAACTTGCTGTTCCAACAGGACAATGCACGTCCGCATGTATCTCGTGCCACCCAACGTGCTCTAGAAGGTGTAAGTCAACTACCCTGGCCAGCAAGATCTCCGGATCTGTCCCCCATTGAGCATGTTTGGGACTGGATGAAGCGTCGTCTCACGCGGTCTGCACGTCCAGCACGAACGCTGGTCCAACTGAGGCGCCAGGTGGAAATGGCATGGCAAGCCGTTCCACAGGACTACATCCAGCATCTCTATGATCGTCTCCATGGGAGAATAGCAGCCTGCATTGCTGCGAAAGGTGGATATACACTGTACTAGTGCCGACATTGTGCATGCTCTGTTGCCTGTGTCTATGTGCCTGTGGTTCTGTCAGTGTGATCATGTGATGTATCTGACCCCAGGAATGTGTCAATAAAGTTTCCCCTTCCTGGGACGATGAATTCATGGTGTTCTTATTTCAATTTCCAGGAGTGTACAAAGAAGGGCAGCATGAATGATCACAGGTTTGTTTGACCTGTGGGAGAGTGTCACAGAGATACTGAAGGACCTGAAGTGGAAGACTCTTGAATAGACGTAAACTATCCCAAGAATGTCTGTTAACAAAGTTTCAAGAACCAGCTTTAAATGATGACTTCAGGACTCTATGTATTGCTCACATAGGAATCGTGAAGACAAGATAAAAAAATTTTAGACCTGGGATCACCTTGGTACAGCATTGTGTCTATCCAGTGCTTGGCCAACTATTCTTCTAAACTTGAGTTGCACTTGCGCTACATGCCCCTGCCCAGAGCTAAGTGTTAAAAGTTCCCCAATGTGATTAGGCACCACTGCCAGTTGTTTAGTTCACTGAAAAGGTAAACTTCCTCCTTGTTTTAGTCACGTTTTGTACAATACGTTCTGACAGCAGGAATCTGTGCAGGCCAAAGTGTTAAGGTTCGTGTCCGCCTGTTGCAGCTACTTCACGGAGATGCTGACGCCGGAGGCCAGCCAGCAAAGGGTGCTGGCGGCTGCAACGGCGGCGGTGGCAGACCCCAGTGGCAGCCCCTCACACCAACCACCCAGCAGGAGGGTGCCTGCATCCCCCCAGCAACAGCAGCAGCAACAACAGCAACCACCACCTCCACCTCCACCACTTGCAGCCTATGCCCACCCGTAAGTACGAGCTCGCATTTGAGACCACACACAGTGCCCATGGCTCCATACTTTGTAACGCACCTTCATGCATTCTTCAGAGAGCTTTATGAAGACTTAAATCCTAGGCAATGGAAGAGGAAGGGGCCAAATTATTATTCATGTGAAGACAAACAAACAAAAAGTTCAAGTTAAATTAATCTTTAAAGTATATTTTACTCACTGGTGAAGAGAGTTGCAGGTATGGAAAAACAAACTGCAAAGGAAGTTTAATAGCAACACTTACATAGCATGCACAGCATCAGTTGTAAGTTGATGGAGTGCACCACTGATACATTAACAAAACCAGCATTGGACTTTTATAGGATTTTAAAGAAAAAAAAAAAAAAAAAAAGAGAGCAAGGTCGTCTTGGGAGCTACAGTTCCCTGTATAGAATAGGTCAAAATGAATTAACAGAGTTGCATAAAATATTTAATTGACCTTATGAGCTCCATTCTTGTCACTTGGACCACAGTATCCACTGACTACCAAAATATTATTGCCAGAACCATTGCAGAATGTGTAACATACTTCAGAGTGGGAACAAGACAGTTTATGTCTCCTTTTGTTGTCCTCATGTAGTAGCAAATATTGAGTTGTCTGTCTAATTTGTACATTGGTCAGTAGAATGTGACTTGTGCACCATGTATCACTAAAGCTTCTTCTGTATGTAAACTTACTTGTCAGAAAGTTTTCCACTAGCTTGCTCTACCATTAATGAACCATTTGCCTGCTTACAGTTCCAGATGCCCACCTCCCCCCTCCCCTCCAGTTATGCGCGTGTATCACAATTACTGACTGCTGCATACCCTATAACATATGGTAGTCAATCACAGCCAGTTTCTTTTCTGCCTTCTGTTAGTTTCAACGAAAATGCAGTATGTAAATTATGAAGTTCTCTGTCATTAGAAATATTTTTTTTTCTGGGATTTATGTAAGGAATCTAATATAAGCAGCACCTTCTTTATTTAATGTTGATTTTTAATGCAGCAACACAATATTAACTGCTAGGACTAAGAACATATGTAGATGTCTTACATTTAACATGGTTTACCCCTGACATAGCTCAGCATGTCCAATATTGTCATGCTGCACTGTCATTCATGTTCCGTAGTCAACCATAGCTCCCTCTGTTACTGATTAAATGAGTCCGTCCTCAATGTGAAGAAGAGCAAAGTCACCCCACTGGGAACATTTTTATGGTGCAATAACAAGCCTTTACATTGATAAGTGCTTTGTATATTTTTGTGATATTATAAGTGCTGGTAGCATACAAATAGTTACCATGTACACAAGGTACTGGACGATTGACAGGCGGATATGAAGGGGTGTGTGTGTGTGTGTGTGTGTGTGTGTGTGTGTGTGTGTGTGTGTGTGTGTGTGTTGCTAACAATTTCTCTCATTTAGGAGCCCATTGACCAGTCAGTGCCTCAGTGAGTGGGTGCCTGTACCCCTTTCATTACTTCTTATTCAGTACTTTAAATGTTAACATGGACATTTGACAAAAATTAATTGTGAAATTTCTTAAAAGATAAAAGGGATATATTGCGAAGTTACTAATTTAATCACTGAGTGAAGCAGAATATAACAAAAATTAATGGAAGCTGCAGATTTCAAACAGATGCCAGAAGGAAGTTTATGTATTGAAACTTCCTGTCAGATTAAAACTGTGTGCTGGACCGAGACTCGAACTCGGGACCTTTGCCTTTCGTGGGCAAGTGCTCTTCTGTCTGAGCTACCCAAGCACACTCATGCTCCATTCTCACAGCTTTACTTCCACCAGTACCTCGTCTCCTACCTTCCAGACTTCACAGAATTTGGTAGAGCACTTGCCCACGAAAGGCAAAGGTCTGAAGTTCAAGTCTCAGTCCAGTACACAGTTTTAATCTGCCAGGAAGTTTCATAACACTGCACACTCTGCTGCAGAGTGAAAATTTCATTCTGGAGTTTACATAGTTTTCCTTTTCAGTGCCCTTATTATTGTTATTAACTTCCAAAAGTGTATATGCTGAGGAGCCGGGGCATCATGACCACTGCCCATCCCAACACTGATTGCTTCCTGGTGGCTTTGTGGGTATGTGATGCAATAGGGAAAGTACATAAGATCAGTAGAGATAAGTGGGAAATCTTACTGGTGACAATACTGGCCATAAATGGCAAATGGTGAAACCTGCTGGCGTAAGTGATTTTGACAAAGGGCAGATTGTTAAAGCCAGACACGTGAGAATGAGTATCTTGGAAAAGGCAAAGCTGGTCAGCTGTTTGCATGTCACTGATGCGAGCATCTATGGAAAGTGGTTGAACGACAGTGAACAATAAGTAGGTGACAAAGTGTTGGATGTCTGTGCCTTATCACAGAACATGGAGGTCAGAGGCTTGCCCACTATATAAAGTAGGATAGGTGATGATCTGCAACGTGTCTGATGACACAGTATAATGCTGGAGAATGCACATGTGTTTTGGAGCACGGTGCTCACTACATATTCTTGAACATGGAACTCTGCAGCAGGTGACTGCTATGTTTTCCTATGTTGACTAAATGACGTTATTGGTTACAACTGTGGTGGGCATGGGTTGATTGTAATTGGATGATGGCTTAGTGGAAATGTGTCACCTGGTCAGATAATCACATTTCTTGTAATACCAGGTTGATGACTGTTGCCAGATAAGTCACAATTCTTGTTAATGGATGCTCGAAATGTGTACATCACCAGTACAGAGCAGTGGGGCAGCATTTTGCAATGGGGGACAGCCATCTATGCATCCATGGGACCTGTGGTAGTAATTGAAGGCACCATGACAACTGTGGAATTTGTGAATGTTATGAAAAAACCACATGCAGCCCTCCATGACTGATGTCTTCCCCAATGGACAAGGCATCTTCCAACAGGATAACTGTCCATGTCACATCTACAGTGGTTTCAGGAGTATAAAAGTGAATTCACATTGATGCCTTGTCCAATAAAGTCACTTGATTTGATCGCACATCTAGGATACTATCACACCCAAAAGTCTCCAGCACATAATTTATGAGGATGATGTGACCTCTGCATAGAACTCTGGTGCCATATATATCCAGAAATCTTCAAGGGACTTGTCAAATCCATACCATGCAGACTCATAATGTGTTGTTTCCCAAAGGTGGAGCAACATACTGTTAAGTGGGTGGTCATAGTGTTTTTGCTCATCAGTGTGTGTCAATAAATTTTCATAAATGCAAAAGTTGTAAGCCTGTGTGATGCACAATTCTCTTTGTTTTGTTTTATAGTCACAGCTTACCAGACAGCCCTCCAGATTCTGGATCTGAACCACCGTACTCCCCTCCAGATCCAACGACCAGGACATCTCGTGAGTTACTTTTATATATACTCTCTTTGTACTTATTTAAATTCATTTGAAAAATAATAAAGATAAATACAGCATTAAGAGAAATGCTATCTTTAATATCACACTGTGTCTAGAATTTTACGAGGTGCTTTCAAGTTCTAAGGCCTCCGATTTTTTTTCTAATTAACTACTCACCCGAAATCGATGAAACTGGCGTTACTTCTCGACGTAATCGCCCTGCAGACGTACACATTTTTCACAACGCTGATGCCATGATTCCATGGCAGTGGTGAAGGCTTCTTTAGGAGTCTGTTTTGACCACTGGAAAATCGCTGAGGCAATAGCAGCAAGGCTGGTGAACGTGCGGCCACGGAGAGTGTCTTTCATTGTTGGAAAAAGCCAAAAGTCACTAGGAGCCAGGTCAGGTGAGTAGGGAGCATGAGGAATCACTTCAAAGTTGTTATCACGAAGAAACTGTTGCGTAACGATAGCTCGATGTGCGGGTGCGTTGTCTTGGTGAAACAGCACACGCGCAGCCCTTCCCGGACGTTTTTGTTGCAGTGCAGGAAGGAATTTGTTCTTCAAAACATTTTCGTAGGATGCACCTGTTACCGTAGTGCCCTTTGGAACGCAATGGGTAAGGATTACGCCCTCGCTGTCCCAGAACATGGACACCATCATTTTTTCAGCACTGCCGGCTACCCGAAATTTTTTTGGTGGCGGTGAATCTGTGTGCTTCCATTGAGCTGACTGGCGCTTTGTTTCTGGATTGAAAAATGGCATCCACGTCTCATCCATTGTCACAACCGACGAAAAGAAAGTCCCATTCATGCTGTCGTTGCGCGTCAACATTGCTTGGCAACATGCCACACGGGCAGCCATGTGGTCGTCCGTCGGCATTCGTGGCAACCACCTGGATGACACTTTTCGCGTTTTCAGGTCATCATGCATGATTGTGTGCACAGAACCCACAGAAATGCCAACTCTGGAGGCGATCTGTTCAACAGTAATTCGGCGATCCCCCAAAACAATTCTCTCCACTTTCTCGATCATGTCGTCAGACCGGCTTGTGCGAGCCCGAGGTTGTTTCGGTTTGTTGTCACACGATGTTCTGCCTTCATTAAACTGTCGCACCCACGAACGCACGTTCGACACATCCATAACTCCATCACCACATGTCTCCTTCAACTGTCGATGAATTTCAATTGGTTTCACACCACGCAAATTCAGAAAATGAATGATTGCACGCTGTTCAAGTAAGCAAAACGTCGCCATTTTAAGTATTTAAAACAGTTCTCATTCACGCCACTGGCGGTAAAATTCCATCTGCCGTACGGTGCTGCCATCTCTGGGATGTATTGACAATGAACGCGGCCTCATTTTAAAACAATGCGCATGTTTCTATCTCTTTCCAGTCTGGAGAAAAAAAATCGGAGTCCTTAGAACTTGAATGCACCTCGTATTTTCGGCTATATAACTTCCTAGAACTGTGTATGCCTTTGTGAATGTGTTCTCAGAGAAGACAACCAGCTTTTCTGGGGTTCACAGGTCACCAAAAACGTAGTGCTGACAACGTTTAGGGGACCCAGAAGATCAGTCTGACTTATCTTGTTACCAGTGAAAATAATCAATTATCAATGAAATTAATCAATGTCTGGAAATATAATAAGGATGGGTGAACAATCTTCTCACCAACCATTGGCAGAAGAAAACGCATACAAGTTGCGGAAAAGTACAGGCTTTCAGAGCCTGTGGCTCCTTCGTCTTGCAAAAGAGTTGAAGGGGAAGGAAGAGGGAAAAAGGAAAAGACAGGTGAGGTTTAGATAAGAGTTATGGAAAATTTGCTCAGAACCCTGCACCTGTGGGAGACTTACTGGGTGGTATGAGAAGAAAAGATTGATCAGAATCAGTCTTTCCTTCTCATTCTGTCCAGTTAGTCTCTCCTGATCTGGGCTTATGGCTGACTTTTCCGTAACACTTGCCATTTCATAAACCTCACCAGTCCTTTTTCCTTCAGCCTTCTTCCTTTCCCTTCATCCCTTCTGCCAGGAGAAGAAATCACTGGCTCTGAAAACTTGCATGTTTTCGCATGTTTTACTTATTTTCTCCTGTCATTGTTGGCTGTAGATTTTTTTATCTATACATATTATATTATCTTGTTGTCAGCTATATATTCTTACATATTATCCATGCTAGGGGGGGTTGCCTTTAATGGGTTAGTTGACAAGCCGTACAATTGAGGACCTTATCAATGTCATAGAAAATGCCAAAAGAGCAGTTTTTGATTTAGCTGTACTAGAACTGAGTTTGTGACATTTATATTGCTTTTTCTGTACAGAATTATGTACAGTTGAAAAGTCACAAAATGCGGTTTCTTATAAGCTGCCTTCTCAGAATTGTTTGAGAATATGGAGATACGTCAGTTTATAATTGGAGATCACCTGCTTGTCATCACTCTATAAATGGTAATACAACAGGGAAAAGAGAAAGCTTCTGCAGGCCAAGAATCTTATCAGTAGACGAACAGGGGTTGGGGGGGGGGGGGGGGGGAATTTGGCAAGAGGAAATAGTGTTGTGGTTAAGGTGGGTGGCAGTGCAACAAGAGAATGCTGGTGTATGTAGGTTTCACTAATGAAGGTACATATATATTAAATACATGTGAATGGTTGAAATAAACATTTATGTGCTTATTTTGTGTTCTGTAGATACATGTTCTGAACACATCACAGGGTATGGAATGAGTCGATTTTACAAGCTTCTTGCTCTTATTACAATATAACATATTTAGGAATTAAGTGAGTATTAGTAATCAATCAAATACTTCAATATGTGTATGTGTTAGGCAGGTTCTCTTATAAAAATGAAAAGCAGTGTTTATGTTCACTTACAGTATTGGTACACATACCAGTATGTACACACAGCAATCTGAAGATGAATCTATATGTTACAAGTGTAAAGATATTAAACATTGTTGAGCAGAAACTCCTCTATAGCGTAAGATGACCCTTTTCAACAGGATATATCTACATTTTTTTTATTTAGAAGATCTTGTTTTTCATTAGATCCCCTGCACCTTAATCAAGTCTGTAAGCTCAACGTGGATGTCTTCTTTTCTTCTAGTGCCTGATTGTAGTACATACTGTTAGGTTTATTGAGGAACTATTTTCCTCTTGGAAGTACACTGAGGTGACAAGTCATGGGACATCATTATGTACATACACAGATGGTGGTACTATCGTGTACACATAGTATAAAAGGGCAGTGTATCAGTGGAGCTATTATATACTCAGGTGATTCATGTGAAATTGTTTCCAATTTTTTTACAACCACATGAAGGGAATTAACAGACTTTGAACATTGAACGGCAGTTGGAGCTAGATGTATGGGCCATTCCATTTCGGAAACTGTTAGAGAATGCAATAGTCTGAGATCCATATTGTCAAGAGTGTGCCAAGAATACAAAATTTCAGGCATTATCTCTCATCATGGAGACTGCAGTGGCAAATGGCCTGCACTTAAAGGCCGAGAGCAGTGGCTTTTGTTGGTGCCAAGAGACAAGCAACACTGCAAGAAATAACTGCAGAAAATCAATGTGGGATGTATGACGAATGCTTCTGTTTGGACAGGCCAAATTTGGCAATGATGGGCTATGTCAGCAGATGACCGAAATGCGTGCCTTTGCTAACGGGATGACTTTACCTGCTGCACCTCTCTTGGGCTCATGACAATATCAGTTGGGGCCCTAGGTGTTTGGAAAACAGTGGCCTGGTCAGATGAGTCCCAATTTCAGGTGGTAAGAGCTGATGATGGGATCCAAGTGTGGTGCAGGCCCCATGAAGCCATGGATCCAAGTTGTCAACGAGACATTGTGCAAGCTGGTCGTGGCTCCATAGTGGTGTGGGCTGTGTTTACAGAGAATTGGCTAGGGCCTCTGGTTCAACTGAGCCAATCATTGACTGGAAATGGGTACATCTGACTACTTGGAGACCATTTGTAGCCATTGATGGAATCATGTTCCCAAACAACTATGGAATTTTTATGGATAACAATACACTGTGTCAGAACATTTGGGACAATTCGAGCTAGTGATATGGCCAGCCAGATCACCTGAAATTCCATTGCACATTGATGGGACAGAATAACATATGGGTAAATTCATGCACAAAATCCTGCAGTGGCAACACTTTCGCAATGAAAAAATGAAATGATCATATGGCATCCGGGGAAGTCTGGCTTCTGAGTGCAAGTCTTATTTCAGTTGATATCACATTGGGTGACTTGCATGCCGGTGAGGAGCATGAAATGATGATGAGGACAACACAACACCCAATCCACAAACGGAGAAAATCTCCAAACCGGCCAGTAATCGAACCCAGGCCCACTGCATAGGAGGCAAGCATGTTACCACTCAGCTAAGCAGGTGGACTTTCGCAATAATGGATGGCTATGGACGCAGCATGGCTCAATATTTCTGCTAGAGCTTCCAGTGACTTGTTGAGTCCCTGCCACATCGAGCTCCTGCACTATGCCAGGGAAAAGGAGGTCTGCCATGATATTAGGAGGTATCCAGTGACTTTAGGTGTGACCTCAGTATATATGTGCTTTATATTGAGATAGTCCGCTTACCTGTTGTTTTGTTGCACTTGGTTTTGAAGAATCTTGAAGGCTCGTATCTCACTGAACTGGAATAATATACTGAGCACTAACAGCAACTAGGAGTGATTCAAATGATGTAAACTGACACAAAATGGGTTTTAAAGGTGCTTCATCTGAATATATTTGCACTGTAGTACAGTTGGTGACCAATTCCGGTTTCACAATTCACAGTACACACAGTAAATGGAAGTGCATCTCCTTCTTTGTAATCTTATAAAGAAGGAGAATCACTGTAGGACAGTCCTACACTCGTAGTCTCTGCTGGAAATATCACTTTGCCACGAAGAAAAATGATCCTAATCCTACTCCTAATGATCCAAATCCCCAAGACACCATCCAAATTGAACCCTGCCTGGAAAAGTTCCGTCCTCCGTCGCAGCGGGACCCACCTCCTCTTCCTCAAAATCACCCTCTCCAAACCTTCCAGGAATTTCTGACTTCCAGCCTTGCATCTCAGTCCTTCTTAAAAAACCTTAATCCTACTCCCAACATCACAACTGCTGAAGCCCAGGCTATCCGTGATCTGAAGGCTGACCGATCCATCGTCATTCTTCCGGCGGACAAGGGTTCCACGACCGTGGTACTTGATCGTCGGGAGTATGTGGCTGAGGGACTGTGTCAGCTTTCAGACAACACCACATACAAAGTTTGCCAAGGTAACCCCATTCCCCATGTCCAGGCGGAGCTTCAAGGAATCCTCAGAACCTTAGACCCCCTGCAAAACCTTTCACCTGACTCCATCAACCTCCTGACCCCACCGACACCCCGCACCCCTACCTTCTACCTTCTTCCTAAAATCCACAAACCCAATCATCCCGCCCGCCCCATTGTAGCTGGTTACCAAGCCCCCACAGAACGTATCTCTGCCTACGTAGATCAACACCTTCAACCCATTACATGCAGTCTCCCATCCTTCATCAAAGACACCAACCACTTTCTCGAACGCCTGGAATCCTTACCCAATGTGTTACCCCCGGAAACCATCTTTGTAACCATTGATGCCACTTCCTTACACACAAATATTCCGCACGTCCAGGGCCTCGCTGCGATGGAGCATTTCCTTTCACGCCGATCACCTGCCACCCTACCTAAAACCTCTTTCCTCATCACCTTAGCCAGCTTCATCCTGACCCACAACTTCTTCACTTTTGAAGGCCAGACATTACCAACAATTAAAGTGAACAGCCATGGGTACCAGGATGGCCCCCTCGTACGCCAACCTATTCATGGGTCGCTTAGAGGAAGCCTTCTTGGTTACCCAGGCCTGCCAACCCAAAGTTTGGTACAGATTTATTGATGACATCTTCATGATTTGGACTCACAGTGAAGAAGAACTCCAGAATTTCCTCTACAACCTCAACTCCTTTGGTTCCATCAGATTCACCTGGTCCTACTCCAAATCCCATGCGACTTTCCTTGACGTTGACCTCCACCTGTCCAATGGCCAGCTTCACACGTCCGTCCACATCAAACCCACCAACAAGCAACAGTACCTCCATTATGACAGCTGCCACCCATTCCACATCAAACGGTCCCTTCCCTACAGCCTAGGTCTTCGTGGCAAACGAATCTGCTCCAGTCCGGAATTCCTGAACCATTACACCAACAAACTGACAACAGCTTTCGCATCCTGCAACTACCCTCCCGACCTGGTACAGAAGCAAATAACCAGAGCCACTTCCTCATCCCCTCAAATCCAGAATCCCCCACAAAAGAACCACAAAAGTGCCCCACTTGTGACAGGATACTTTCCAGGACTGGACCAGACTCTGAATGTGGCTCTCCAGCAGGGATACGACTTCCACAAATCCTGCCCTGAAATGAGATCCATCCTTCATGAAATCCTCCCCACTCCACCAAGAGTGTCTTTCCGCCGTCCACCTAACCTTCGTAACCTGTTAGTTCATCCCTATGAAATCCCCAAACCACCTTCCCTACCCTCTGGCTCCTATCCTTGTAACCGCCCCCCGGTGTAAAACCTGTCCCATGCACCCTCCTACCACCACCTACTCCAGTCCTGTAACCCAGAAGGTGTACACGATCAAAGGCAGAGCCACATGTGAAAGCACCCACGTGATTTACCAACTGACCTGCCTACACTGTGATGCATTCTATGTGAGAATGACCAGCAACAAACTGTCCATTCGCATGAATGGACACAGGCAGACAGTGTTTGTTGGTAATGAGGATCACCCTGTGGCTAAACATGCCTTGGTGCATGGCCAGCACATCTTGGCACAGTGTTGCGGGTGCGTTGTCTTGGTGAAACAGCACACGCGCAGCCCTTCCCGGACGTTTTTGTTGCAGTGCAGGAAGGAATTTGTTCTTCAAAACATTTTCGTAGGATGCACCTGTTACCGTAGTGCCCTTTGGAACGCAATGGGTAAGGATTACGCCCTCGCTGTCCCAGAACATGGACACCATCATTTTTTCAGCACTGCCGGCTACCCGAAATTTTTTTGGTGGCGGTGAATCTGTGTGCTTCCATTGCGCTGACTGGCGCTTTGTTTCTGGATTGAAAAATGGCATCCACGTCTCATCCATTGTCACAACCGACGAAAAGAAAGTCCCATTCATGCTGTCGTTGCGCGTCAACATTGCTTGGCAACATGCCACACGGGCAGCCATGTGGTCGTCCGTCGGCATTCGTGGCAACCACCTGGATGACACTTTTCGCGTTTTCAGGTCATCATGCATGATTGTGTGCACAGAACCCACAGAAATGCCAACTCTGGAGGCGATCTGTTCAACAGTAATTCGGCGATCCCCCAAAACAATTCTCTCCACTTTCTCGATCATGTCGTCAGACCGGCTTGTGCGAGCCCGAGGTTGTTTCGGTTTGTTGTCACACGATGTTCTGCCTTCATTAAACTGTCGCACCCACGAACGCACGTTCGACACATCCATAACTCCATCACCACATGTCTCCTTCAACTGTCGATGAATTTCAATTGGTTTCACACCACGCAAATTCAGAAAATGAATGATTGCACGCTGTTCAAGTAAGCAAAACGTCGCCATTTTAAGTATTTAAAACAGTTCTCATTCACGCCACTGGCGGTAAAATTCCATCTGCCGTACGGTGCTGCCATCTCTGGGATGTATTGACAATGAACGCGGCCTCATTTTAAAACAATGCGCATGTTTCTATCTCTTTCCAGTCTGGAGAAAAAAAATCGGAGTCCTTAGAACTTGAATGCACCTCGTATTTTCGGCTATATAACTTCCTAGAACTGTGTATGCCTTTGTGAATGTGTTCTCAGAGAAGACAACCAGCTTTTCTGGGGTTCACAGGTCACCAAAAACGTAGTGCTGACAACGTTTAGGGGACCCAGAAGATCAGTCTGACTTATCTTGTTACCAGTGAAAATAATCAATTATCAATGAAATTAATCAATGTCTGGAAATATAATAAGGATGGGTGAACAATCTTCTCACCAACCATTGGCAGAAGAAAACGCATACAAGTTGCGGAAAAGTACAGGCTTTCAGAGCCTGTGGCTCCTTCGTCTTGCAAAAGAGTTGAAGGGGAAGGAAGAGGGAAAAAGGAAAAGACAGGTGAGGTTTAGATAAGAGTTATGGAAAATTTGCTCAGAACCCTGCACCTGTGGGAGACTTACTGGGTGGTATGAGAAGAAAAGATTGATCAGAATCAGTCTTTCCTTCTCATTCTGTCCAGTTAGTCTCTCCTGATCTGGGCTTATGGCTGACTTTTCCGTAACACTTGCCATTTCATAAACCTCACCAGTCCTTTTTCCTTCAGCCTTCTTCCTTTCCCTTCATCCCTTCTGCCAGGAGAAGAAATCACTGGCTCTGAAAACTTGCATGTTTTCGCATGTTTTACTTATTTTCTCCTGTCATTGTTGGCTGTAGATTTTTTTATCTATACATATTATATTATCTTGTTGTCAGCTATATATTCTTACATATTATCCATGCTAGGGGGGGTTGCCTTTAATGGGTTAGTTGACAAGCCGTACAATTGAGGACCTTATCAATGTCATAGAAAATGCCAAAAGAGCAGTTTTTGATTTAGCTGTACTAGAACTGAGTTTGTGACATTTATATTGCTTTTTCTGTACAGAATTATGTACAGTTGAAAAGTCACAAAATGCGGTTTCTTATAAGCTGCCTTCTCAGAATTGTTTGAGAATATGGAGATACGTCAGTTTATAATTGGAGATCACCTGCTTGTCATCACTCTATAAATGGTAATACAACAGGGAAAAGAGAAAGCTTCTGCAGGCCAAGAATCTTATCAGTAGACGAACAGGGGTTGGGGGGGGGGGGGGGGGGGAATTTGGCAAGAGGAAATAGTGTTGTGGTTAAGGTGGGTGGCAGTGCAACAAGAGAATGCTGGTGTATGTAGGTTTCACTAATGAAGGTACATATATATTAAATACATGTGAATGGTTGAAATAAACATTTATGTGCTTATTTTGTGTTCTGTAGATACATGTTCTGAACACATCACAGGGTATGGAATGAGTCGATTTTACAAGCTTCTTGCTCTTATTACAATATAACATATTTAGGAATTAAGTGAGTATTAGTAATCAATCAAATACTTCAATATGTGTATGTGTTAGGCAGGTTCTCTTATAAAAATGAAAAGCAGTGTTTATGTTCACTTACAGTATTGGTACACATACCAGTATGTACACACAGCAATCTGAAGATGAATCTATATGTTACAAGTGTAAAGATATTAAACATTGTTGAGCAGAAACTCCTCTATAGCGTAAGATGACCCTTTTCAACAGGATATATCTACATTTTTTTTATTTAGAAGATCTTGTTTTTCATTAGATCCCCTGCACCTTAATCAAGTCTGTAAGCTCAACGTGGATGTCTTCTTTTCTTCTAGTGCCTGATTGTAGTACATACTGTTAGGTTTATTGAGGAACTATTTTCCTCTTGGAAGTACACTGAGGTGACAAGTCATGGGACATCATTATGTACATACACAGATGGTGGTACTATCGTGTACACATAGTATAAAAGGGCAGTGTATCAGTGGAGCTATTATATACTCAGGTGATTCATGTGAAATTGTTTCCAATTTTTTTACAACCACATGAAGGGAATTAACAGACTTTGAACATTGAACGGCAGTTGGAGCTAGATGTATGGGCCATTCCATTTCGGAAACTGTTAGAGAATGCAATAGTCTGAGATCCATATTGTCAAGAGTGTGCCAAGAATACAAAATTTCAGGCATTATCTCTCATCATGGAGACTGCAGTGGCAAATGGCCTGCACTTAAAGGCCGAGAGCAGTGGCTTTTGTTGGTGCCAAGAGACAAGCAACACTGCAAGAAATAACTGCAGAAAATCAATGTGGGATGTATTACGAATGCTTCTGTTTGGACAGGCCAAATTTGGCAATGATGGGCTATGTCAGCAGATGACCAAAATGCGTGCCTTTGCTAACGGGATGACTTTACCTGCTGCACCTCTCTTGGGCTCATGACAATATCAGTTGGGGCCCTAGGTGTTTGGAAAACAGTGGCCTGGTCAGATGAGTCCCAATTTCAGGTGGTAAGAGCTGATGATGGGATCCAAGTGTGGTGCAGGCCCCATGAAGCCATGGATCCAAGTTGTCAACGAGACATTGTGCAAGCTGGTCGTGGCTCCATAGTGGTGTGGGCTGTGTTTACAGAGAATTGGCTAGGGCCTCTGGTTCAACTGAGCCAATCATTGACTGGAAATGGGTACATCTGACTACTTGGAGACCATTTGTAGCCATTGATGGAATCATGTTCCCAAACAACTATGGAATTTTTATGGATAACAATACACTGTGTCAGAACATTTGGGACAATTCGAGCTAGTGATATGGCCAGCCAGATCACCTGAAATTCCATTGCACATTGATGGGACAGAATAACATATGGGTAAATTCATGCACAAAATCCTGCAGTGGCAACACTTTCGCAATGAAAAAATGAAATGATCATATGGCATCCGGGGAAGTCTGGCTTCTGAGTGCAAGTCTTATTTCAGTTGATATCACATTGGGTGACTTGCATGCCGGTGAGGAGCATGAAATGATGATGAGGACAACACAACACCCAATCCACAAACGGAGAAAATCTCCAAACCGGCCAGTAATCGAACCCAGGCCCACTGCATAGGAGGCAAGCATGTTACCACTCAGCTAAGCAGGTGGACTTTCGCAATAATGGATGGCTATGGACGCAGCATGGCTCAATATTTCTGCTAGAGCTTCCAGTGACTTGTTGAGTCCCTGCCACATCGAGCTCCTGCACTATGCCAGGGAAAAGGAGGTCTGCCATGATATTAGGAGGTATCCAGTGACTTTAGGTGTGACCTCAGTATATATGTGCTTTATATTGAGATAGTCCGCTTACCTGTTGTTTTGTTGCACTTGGTTTTGAAGAATCTTGAAGGCTCGTATCTCACTGAACTGGAATAATATACTGAGCACTAACAGCAACTAGGAGTGATTCAAATGATGTAAACTGACACAAAATGGGTTTTAAAGGTGCTTCATCTGAATATATTTGCACTGTAGTACAGTTGGTGACCAATTCCGGTTTCACAATTCACAGTACACACAGTAAATGGAAGTGCATCTCCTTCTTTGTAATCTTATAAAGAAGGAGAATCACTGTAGGACAGTCCTACACTCGTAGTCTCTGCTGGAAATATCACTTTGCCACGAAGAAAAATGATCCTAATCCTACTCCTAATGATCCAAATCCCCAAGACACCATCCAAATTGAACCCTGCCTGGAAAAGTTCCGTCCTCCGTCGCAGCGGGACCCACCTCCTCTTCCTCAAAATCACCCTCTCCAAACCTTCCAGGAATTTCTGACTTCCAGCCTTGCATCTCAGTCCTTCTTAAAAAACCTTAATCCTACTCCCAACATCACAACTGCTGAAGCCCAGGCTATCCGTGATCTGAAGGCTGACCGATCCATCGTCATTCTTCCGGCGGACAAGGGTTCCACGACCGTGGTACTTGATCGTCGGGAGTATGTGGCTGAGGGACTGTGTCAGCTTTCAGACAACACCACATACAAAGTTTGCCAAGGTAACCCCATTCCCCATGTCCAGGCGGAGCTTCAAGGAATCCTCAGAACCTTAGACCCCCTGCAAAACCTTTCACCTGACTCCATCAACCTCCTGACCCCACCGACACCCCGCACCCCTACCTTCTACCTTCTTCCTAAAATCCACAAACCCAATCATCCCGCCCGCCCCATTGTAGCTGGTTACCAAGCCCCCACAGAACGTATCTCTGCCTACGTAGATCAACACCTTCAACCCATTACATGCAGTCTCCCATCCTTCATCAAAGACACCAACCACTTTCTCGAACGCCTGGAATCCTTACCCAATGTGTTACCCCCGGAAACCATCTTTGTAACCATTGATGCCACTTCCTTACACACAAATATTCCGCACGTCCAGGGCCTCGCTGCGATGGAGCATTTCCTTTCACGCCGATCACCTGCCACCCTACCTAAAACCTCTTTCCTCATCACCTTAGCCAGCTTCATCCTGACCCACAACTTCTTCACTTTTGAAGGCCAGACATTACCAACAATTAAAGTGAACAGCCATGGGTACCAGGATGGCCCCCTCGTACGCCAACCTATTCATGGGTCGCTTAGAGGAAGCCTTCTTGGTTACCCAGGCCTGCCAACCCAAAGTTTGGTACAGATTTATTGATGACATCTTCATGATTTGGACTCACAGTGAAGAAGAACTCCAGAATTTCCTCTACAACCTCAACTCCTTTGGTTCCATCAGATTCACCTGGTCCTACTCCAAATCCCATGCGACTTTCCTTGACGTTGACCTCCACCTGTCCAATGGCCAGCTTCACACGTCCGTCCACATCAAACCCACCAACAAGCAACAGTACCTCCATTATGACAGCTGCCACCCATTCCACATCAAACGGTCCCTTCCCTACAGCCTAGGTCTTCGTGGCAAACGAATCTGCTCCAGTCCGGAATTCCTGAACCATTACACCAACAAACTGACAACAGCTTTCGCATCCTGCAACTACCCTCCCGACCTGGTACAGAAGCAAATAACCAGAGCCACTTCCTCATCCCCTCAAATCCAGAATCCCCCACAAAAGAACCACAAAAGTGCCCCACTTGTGACAGGATACTTTCCAGGACTGGACCAGACTCTGAATGTGGCTCTCCAGCAGGGATACGACTTCCACAAATCCTGCCCTGAAATGAGATCCATCCTTCATGAAATCCTCCCCACTCCACCAAGAGTGTCTTTCCGCCGTCCACCTAACCTTCGTAACCTGTTAGTTCATCCCTATGAAATCCCCAAACCACCTTCCCTACCCTCTGGCTCCTATCCTTGTAACCGCCCCCCGGTGTAAAACCTGTCCCATGCACCCTCCTACCACCACCTACTCCAGTCCTGTAACCCAGAAGGTGTACACGATCAAAGGCAGAGCCACATGTGAAAGCACCCACGTGATTTACCAACTGACCTGCCTACACTGTGATGCATTCTATGTGAGAATGACCAGCAACAAACTGTCCATTCGCATGAATGGACACAGGCAGACAGTGTTTGTTGGTAATGAGGATCACCCTGTGGCTAAACATGCCTTGGTGCATGGCCAGCACATCTTGGCACAGTGTTACACCGTCCGGGTTATCTGGATACTTCCCACTGACACCAACCTATCCGAACTCCGGAGATGGGAACTTGCTCTTCAATATACCCTCTCTTCCCGTTACCCACCAGGCCTCAATCTCCGCTAATTTCAAGTTGCCGCCACTCATACCTCACCTGTCATTCAACATCATCTTTGCCTCTGCACTTCTGCCTCGACTGACATCTCTGCCCAAACTCTTTGTCTTTAAATATGTTTGCTTGTGTCTGTATATGTGTGGATGGATATGTGTGTGTGTGCGAGTGTATACCCGTCCTTTTTTCCCCCTAAGGTAAGTCTTTCCGCTCCTGGGATTGGAATGACTCCTTACCCTCTCCCTTAAAACCCACTTCCTTTCGTCTTTCCCTCTCCTTCCCTCTTTCCTGATGAGGCAACAGTTTGTTGCGAAAGCTTGAATTCCGCTCCCGGGATTGGAATGACTCCTTACCCTCTCCCTTAAAACCAACTTCCTTTCGTCTTTCCCTCTCCTTCCCTCTTTCCTGATGAGGCAACAGTTTGTTGCAAAAGCTTGAATTTTGTGTGTATGTATGTGTCTGTTTGTGTTTCTGTCGACCTGCCAGCGCTTTCGTATGGTAAGTCACATCATCTTTGTTTTTAAACAAAGATCCTCATCAGGAAAGAGGGAAGGAGAGGGAAAGACGAAAGGAAGTTGGTTTTAAGGGAGAGGGTAAGGAGTCATTCCAATCCCGGGAGCGGAAAGACTTACCTTAGGGGGGAAAAAAGGACGGGTATACACGCGCATGCACACACACACACACACACACACACACACACACACACACACACACACACACACATATCCATCCACACATATACAGACTAAAATATCAATGAAATCAAACAAGGGAAAATCCAGCTGCCAGAGACTGTGGTCGTGTGTGTGTGTGTGTGTGTGTGTGTGTGTGTGTGTGTGAGGGACAGAGAGAGAGTGAGAGAGTTGTTTATTTTTCACAAATGCCTTGTTAGCCACTGTCCTTTTCATTATACTGTTAAAATATCAATGAATCAATAGCAGCAGCAGCAGCAGCTGACCACTTCTGCCACGCCACAGCCTACAGTTTATTTGACATAATATGATGTATTTATTCTTTAAGCTTTTCATCTGATGATGGCATTCTGCCAAAATGCATTGTCCATTTGAAAAATGAAATTGCAATCTGACATACAATTTTTTGTATAAATTATTTTAAATCAGTGATGAGAATGGAATGTTGTTGTTTGTGTCTACTGTGACAGCAGTTACTCATTAAAATGACAGACACACATTTGTATACACCTACACAGGGTGATGGAGTAAAATCATAACTATAGGAGTAGCACTTCAAAATGGCACATCACTGAAATCAGCTGATTATATGAGACAAATTACAGTGATTGTGTTACAACCAAGTTGGAAAATAGAATTGGCCTTGTAATAATTTTGTGATTTGATATGAAAAAAATTATTGCCTTTATATCTTTAATTGCAGAGACTGCTTAAGATACTATTCTTTTTTCAGATCAAAAACAGCCATCCCACGCACAGCCTATATCGAGTGTTAGCCTGGCACAGGAATTGTTGCTTCATCAGCCTCACCTACATTCACACCAGCACCACAGTCAGCCATCTCCAGCTCCTCCATTGTTCATGCCACACATCGGACTACCAGGTGGCAAGGTACCACAACAGACTCTAGCAGTGGGTCATGTGGGAGAAGCAGCTGCTACTGCTGCCTTGCTTGTGGCACAACAGCAACAGCAGCAGCAGCAACAACAACAACAGCAACAGCAGCAGCAACAAACTCCTGCCAGCCCGCGGCCTGCTTCGTCCACAACACCAGCTCAGCAGCAGCAAATACCAGTCATTGGTGAGCAAACATACCTAGTATTACAACATAATGTAATTGGATAGATAAAAATAATCTACACACCAAGCAGCAGCAGGAGAACATACACATAAAAAAAAGATTTTACATATGCAAGCTTTTAGAGCGAGTAGCTCCTTCTTCTGGCAGAAGGGTTTGAGGAGGAAGGAAGAGGGGTAAATGAAAAGGACTGGAGATGTTTAGTAAAGGGGTAGAGTTAGGAAAAGTCATACAGGACTCCAGGTCATGGGAGGGTACTGGACGGGATGTGAAGGAAGGAAGGAACCAATGACTCCGAAAGCTTGCGTATGTAAAATCTTTTTTTACGAGGGTGAGTCAAATGAAAACCTTAAATATTTTTTTAAATATTATTTATTCTGCAGAAGTGGTACAAAGCTGTATCACTTTTCAACATAATCTCCCCCATGCTCAATGCAAGTCCTCCAGTGCTTACAATGTACATAAATTCCTTTAGAAAAAAAATTCTTTTGGTAGTCCGCGCAACCACTCATGCACCGTGTAGCATACCTCTTCATCAGAACGGAATTTCTTTCCTCCCATGGCATCTTTGAGTGGTCCAAACATATAGTAATCACTTGGGGCAAGGTCTGGTGAGTATGGTGGATGAGGAAAACACTCAAAATGCAGGTCTGTGATTGTTGCAACTGTTGTACGGGCAGTATGGGGCCTTGCATTGTCATGTTGCAAAAGGACACCTGCTGACAGCAATCCACATCGCTTTGATTTGATTGCAGGCTGCAGATGAATTTTTAGGAGATCTGTGTATGATGCACTGGTGACAGTGGTCCCTCTAGGCATGTAATGCTCCAAAATGACGCCTTTTTCATCCCAACAGAGAGTCAGCACAACTACCCTGCTGATGGTTCTGTTCGAAACTCCTTTGGTTTTGGTGATGAGGAATGGCGCCATTCCTTGCTCGCTCTCTTCATTTTTGGTTGGTGGAAGTGGACCCAGGTTTCGTCCCCAGTAAATATTCTTGCAAGGAAGCCATCACCTTCTCGTTCAAAGTGCTGTAGAAGTTCTTCACAAGCATCAATACGTCATTCTCTCATTTCAGGAGTCAGCTGCTGTGGCACCCATCTTGCAGACAGTTTGTGTTACTGGAGCACATCATGCACAATGTGGTGTGCTGACCCATGACTAATCTGTAAACATGCTGTAATGTCATTCGGTGTCACTCGGCGGTTTTCTTTCACTATGGCTTCAACTGCTGCAATGTTCTGTGGAGTCACAACTCGTTGTGCCTGACCTGGACGAGGAGCATCTTCCACTGAAGTCACACCATTTGTAAACTCCCTACTCCATTAGTAGACTTGCTGCTGTGACAAACATGCATCATCATACTCAACCTTCATTCGTTGACAAATTTCAATAGGTTTCACACCTTCATTACGCAAAAACCGAATAACAGAACGCTGTTGTTCCCTGGTGCATGTCACAAGTGGGGCAGCCATCTTTATACTGATACTGCGATGGTATGCTGCCACCTGCAGGCCATTCTGCACGCTGTTTGTAGCACACTTACCAACTTACAGGATAACGGCGCAATATTTCGATTTGTTATAACAAGTTTAAGGTTTTCATTTGACTCACCCTTGTATATGTGTGTTCTCCTGTTGCCACTTGGTGAGTAGACTTTTTATCTATCCAGTTACATTATACTGTTAAAAATTGATTATCCTCTAGTTCTACAACAGCTCTTTTAACACAATAGACAGCACAAGTTTCACTGAACATAAACAAATTAGTTCTGTATGGTTGAACTCCATGGCTGTGGATTGATGTAGTTAAACAGATAAAAAATGAATCACTTTTTGTGCAGGTTTACTTGTGTCAAGGTATGTTTTAGGCTTTCACCCATCTTCATACACCATCAATAAAAACAGTATACTGATGAAAATACAAATGTATTTGTCAACTGAAGATGAGTGTAAGTTTGAACAGCATCTTGGGATAAAAAAGCTATTCTAAAAGTGGCTGGTTGCTGTATTTATTCAAGTAATGTAAAAAAATAACTACATGGATTTTATTATGGCATTTGTCAAAAGATACTGATTTACCAACAGGAGATCAGTGTGACACACATATGCTCTCCCCTAAACCGCCACCACACATATAGTCAAATACACAAATAGGAAGTCAGACACTACCATGACACAGCAGTACATGTTAGAAAATGTCATTGGTCTGCACATAAAATTACACTAAACGAGTGCTTTTAGTTTGTTGCTGCTAATATTTTTGCTTTGTGACCAAAGGGGAGAGATGTACTTTTAGTTTGTTGCCGCTGAGGTGTTTTCTTTATGACCAAAGCAGAATGATAATTTTTACAGATCATAAACTTTCTTTGTAAATGGAGATGCAACTTTTCCAAAATCTTTGGTGTATTACTATCATTCTGTATAAAATAATGTCAGGAATGTTCTACACGATCTACAACCATGATCCATGTACTTATTACTTGGTGACAGATTAAGACACTTTATACAACCTGACAGATTCACTTGCTCCTGATTCATTGATTTCTTTTTACAGGACAGATCACAAATGGTTGGAGAAATCTGTACTATTAAAGGGTCAGGCATAGGTGACTTGTGATCCAAATCTCTGAATAATCCCATTTCCTCCACCACTTCTATCTCTCTGTGATCAATTAGATTTGTGTGTGTAGCTGTACATAGGCAATGTTAAGTTTGCCTTTTCCTTATTAATAGATGAACTTTCCTTTCATAAATAAAAACCCGCTCAAATTAAATTGCTGCAAAGTTTAGAGGTTTACTTGCCACTTGCCGAGAAACATCACATTCCAACTCTACAGAAGAAAGATGAAAAATGCAGGAGAATGGTGTTTCAATTGAGTGGTTGGTCTTTGATTTGTATTGTGAATTTTGTGAGACACTTTGAAACGGAAAGAGTATTATGACAGCTACCACTCTAACTCTATTTCTAATACAGTTGTGTTGGAAGCCGTACCAGGCAGATGATAACTTACTTTGATGTGACAGCAGGTCTGGTGCCTGGACCCCCCACACTGGCTCTCTCCCCGGGTGGAGACCACGTGACTGCCGTGTATTCTGACCTGCAAGCCACGGCATCTGCAACCCCACAGCCCCCCCTCCCAAAGAAGAGGCGCCTTAATGAGGATGGCCTGCTTGTGAAACAAGAGCCAGGTAATATATAAAGTGCTGAACTTTTCTTACTAATGTCTTACTTTATCTCTGACGATAAGAAATCTTACTACATTTGCCAGTAGGCCACTTAAGAAGTCTTCTGCTGCAATGCTGTCATGTCCTAAATATTGTTGTAGCTTGGTGCTGTATTGCACTGTTTGATTCATTATCTGTGTATGAATTTCATCTGATATCCATCTGTGTTGCTGTTTGACACCTATTGCTGCTTCAGTTGTCAGTTATCTTTCACTAAATGTGTAAAAATTATGCTGCTGCATATCCCTGTATTTTATAACTCATCAGTTGCCAGTGTTTAACTGAGTTATGATTAAAACTGAGCAGATATTGTGACTTTTTTCTCTTATTTTGTAACTGTAATTGATTCATTCCAAGCAGGTCATTCATTTTTTGCCATCTGGTTTGCTAAAATAATGCTTTTCATTTTTCATGAAATCTATTTCTCCTTTAATTCCTTGGGAGTGCAGTGGAATCCTTGAAGTAATACTAGGTTTTAGTTTATAGTAGAGGGAAACATTCCACATGGGAAAAATATATCTAAAAACAAAGATGATGTAACTTACCAAACAAAAGCGTTGGCATGTTGATACACACACAAACACACACACACAAAATTCAAGCTTTCGCAACCAACGGTTGCTTCGTCTGGAAAGAGAGAAGCAGAGGGAAAGACGAAAGGATGTGGGTTTTAAGGGAGAGGGTAAGGAGTCATTCCAATCCCGGGAGCGGAAAGACTTACCTTAGGGGGAAAAAAAGGACAGGTATACACTCGCGCGCCCACACACACACACACACACACACACACACACACACACATATCCATCCACACCTATACAGACACAAGCAGACATTTTAGTTTTAGCTTCATTACTCAGAAAGTTTAAAGAGGAGATAAAAACTTCATATCAGTTATAAGAAAGCAGAACGTCTACAATAAAAAATATTTTTTACACTGCAATGCTTTACTAGACATGGCCCTATGGTACAAACAGTTTCCTTGATTTCTGCTCACAAGTGAGCTAATATGGCCTGTCACCTGTGGAGATCCAAAGTACAACATAATCTGGAAAGTAAATACATGAAATTATTCTACACAAAGCAGTCAGAGCATAGTGATATGCATACAGCATCAGGTTTTAAGCAAGATTATGCAACTTCTTTTAAGGCCACAATTTCTCAACGTGATTATCCAGTTATCTCAAAGTGCATACAACTTTTGTGCCTCCATGTTGAATGTATATAAAGCCAGCTGCCACCTTGGTACTTCAAAACAAGTGTGCTGTGAATCAGTGTCATATTTCACCTTTGCCTTATCTCACCTCAATCAATAAAAGAAACATAACACTGTATTTCACACATTCTCTTCAGTATCTTTTTTTGGTCAGCTATTGGGTACACATCTTACTCACAGCTAGTCAACAAAATGTTACAGGTTAATTTAATCAGAGATAATTCCTTCCTAGCTCAGCAGGTGGAGTGTTCCCAAGGGGTTAACAATCAACATCAATAACTTCAATTTGATTTGTATAATAAACCCTTTTCTTGCCATTCATAGTTCCAATTAAGTTATCAAACTACATAATTTGCAGTCACAAATTGGAAAAAAGAAATACTGATTAAAAAAGTGAAATAGTGATACAAGCATAAATGATGTTAAGTGTGATTAACAGTCCACAAAAACAAAACTTTGATTTCAAAGCTATGAAAGTAGTAGAAAAACAATGGACAGTTAAACAATAGCAGTGCGGGTTCTATAATGGTTGAGAAAAGTCTTAATAAGTTTCGAATTGAAGAAACCTGCTCCTGATTAAACTGAAGAACTCTGCTCCCAATTATTGCATGCGGTGTGATGTGTAAAGTAAATTCTGTGCACACACTTATTGCCTGTGATTCCATTTATGAACTGAATGACAAGCCTGCTGTTTTATCTATTTCTATTTTTCCCGTAGAGATATATTGTCCTTTCTATAAACCTAGTTTTTGTTTTTTTTCATTACAGCTGACACAATTTTTATGCTTCCACTTTCTCGAGCTACGTTCATTGTCTCGTAACTTTTATTATTTAGTTTGTCCATCCTCTTTCCTCATGTTTTTCATCATCTAACCATTAAAATCAGTCAGTGACCACAGTGTAATATGATTTGCATTCCTTTTGTTTGTCACTCTTTATTCATTTAGTCATTCATTCATTCATTCACTCATTATGTTCTGTGAATCTCATCAAAAGGAAGGGCATTCAGAGAAGTACACTGAATTGAGCACTAACTTATTTGATAGATAAAAAAGTAACTTTTTTAGCTCAGTAGATGCTGGTTATTGCTCACTATGCTAACCATAAAATTCTGTGTTAAACTTATTGTGTTTTCCAACGGTATTTATTAATTCTTTTGTTTGAGAAGCAGTAAAATATCTCACAGAGAAACTGCCTAACATACAGAAACAAACAACTAAAGAGGTAGTAAGTAATTCATTTTATTTGACATGATGATTGGAACAAAATATCAAATGACAAAACAATATTTGGATCAACTCACCATTTGCTTTGTTATTAGGAAATGAAACAAGGCAGTTCATCAAACAAATTATAGACTGCAGTGGAATATCTAGCTGTTAGAATTTTCAAAGTTCTTTCATTGGGAATAAAGAGGAAATAGGAATAAAAAAGGGTGGCATTTGTCGATTTACAAGGGAAAGGAAATGTCAGTCAAAATCTGGATCAAGACAAACAGAGACAAAAAGTGAAGAAACCAGTGAGTCTTAAACGTTTGTCAGTTTATGTAAGTCCAAAATTAAGAAAGAAGAATTTGAAATCAAACAGTGGAAAGTCCAGGATGGAATAATGACAGTATTATGAAAAGGATAGTTGCTACTCACCATATAGTGGAGCTGCTGAGTTGCAGACAGGCACAACAAAAAGTGTGTCTGACAAAGCTTTTGTCCAGACCAGCCTTCATCAGACCGGAATAAAACACACACACACACACACACACACACACACTTGTGTCATTGTGAAGATAAGAGTATAATAATTTCTGCACACACAGAGGGATTCACAGAATCATTCTTCCCCTGCTCCACCCAGAAATGGAATGAGAAGAAACCCGAAGAAATGGTACATGGGACGTGCCTTCTGCCATACACCTCGCTGTGGTTTGCAGAGAAAAACAAAGATGCTGTAGCTTACCAAATGAAAAAGCATTGGTATGTTGATAGAGACAATAAAAAACACACAAACACACACACAAATTTCAAGCTTTCGCAACCCGAGGTTGCTTCATCAGGAAGGAGGGAAGGAGAGGGAAAGACGAAAGGATGTGGGTTTTTAGGGAGAGGGTAAGGGATCATTCCAATCCTGGGAGCGGAAAGACTTACCTTAGGGGGAAAAAGGGACAGGTATACACTCGGTTGTCTGCTTGTGTCTGTATATGTGCAGATGTGTGTGTGTGTGTGTGTGTGTGTGTGTGTGTGTGTGTGTACGTGTGTACCTGTCCCTTTTTCCCCCCAAGGTAAATCTTTCCGCTCCCGGGATTGGAATGACTCCTTACCCTCTCCCTTAAAACCCACATCCTTTCTTCTTTCCCTCTCCTTCCTTCTTTCCTGACGAAGCAACTGCTGGTTGCAAAAGCTTGAATTTTGTGTGTGTGTTTGTGTTTGTGTGTCTATAAACATGCCAATGCTTTCGTTTGGTAAGTGACATCATCTTTATTTTTAGATATATTTTTCCCACGTGGACTGTTTCCCTCTATTATATATATATATTTAAAAACAAATATGATGTGACTTACCATACGAAAGCGCTGGCAGATCGATAGAAATACAAACAGACACGTACATACACACAAAATTCAAGCTTTCGCAACAAACTGTTGCCTCATCAGGAAAGAGGGAAGGAGAGGGAAAGACGAAAGGATGTGGGTTTTAAGGTAGAGGGTCAGGAGTCATTCCAATCCCGGGAGCGGAAAGATTTACCTTGGGGGGAAAAAGGGACAGGTATACACACACACACACACATACATATCCATCTGCACATATACAGACACAAGCAGACAACCGAGTGTATACCTGTCCCTTTTTCGTTTTATGTGTGTGTGTTTGTGTGTTTTTTATTGTGTCTATCTACCAGCACTTTCCCGTTTGGTAAGTCATGGAGGGAAACATTCCACGTGGGAAAAATATATCTAAAAACAAAGATGATGTGACTAACCAACGAAAGTGCTGGCACGTCGATAGACACACACAAACAAACACATACATACACACAAAATTCTAGCTTTCGCAACCAATGGTTGCTACATCAGGAAAGAGGGAAGGAGAGGGAAAGACGAATGGACGTGGGTTTTAAGGGAGAGGGTAAGGAGTCATTCCAATCCTGGGAGCAGAAAGTCTGACCTTAGGGGGAAAAAAGGACAGGTATACACTCGCGCGCGCGCACACACACACACACATCCATCCGCTCATACAGAAATGTCTGCTTGTGTCTGTGTATGTGCGGATGGATATGTGTGTGTGTGCGAGTGTATACCTGTTTTTTTCCCCCTAAGGTAAGTCTTTCCGCTCCCGGGATTGGAATGACTCCTTACCCTCTGCCTTAAAATCCACGTCCTTTCATCTTTCCCTCTCCTTCCCTCTTCCTGACGAAGCAACCATTGGTTGCGAAAGCTAGAATTTTGTGTGTATGTATGTGTTTGTTTGTGTGTCTATCGACCTGCCAGCGCTTTCGTATGGTAAGTCACATCATCTTTGTTTTTAGATATATTTTTCCTGCGTGGAATGTTTCCCTCTATTATTTTGTTTATTTCAGACGAAGGCCTGTTTGGCCAAAAGCTTTGTTTGGCATTCTTTTTGTTGTGCCTATCTGTGACTTGACAGTGTCTCGAAAGGAGGGTATAAGATGAACATCAACAAAAGCAAAACGAGGATAATGGAATGTAGTCGAATTAAATCGGGTGATGCTGAGGGAATTAGATTAGGAAATGAGACGCTTAAAGTAGTAAATGAGTTTGCTATTTGGGGAGCAAAATAACTGATGATGTTCGAAGTAGAGAGCATATAAAATGTAGACTGGCAATGGCAAGGAAAGCGTTTCTGAAGAGGATAAATTTGTTAACATCGAGTGTAGATTTAAGCGTCAGGAAGTCGTTTCTGAAAGTATTTGTATGGAGTGTAGCCGTGTATGGAAGTGAAACGTGGACGATAAATAGTTTAGACAAGAACAGAATAGAAGCTTTCGAAATGTGGTGCTACAGAAGAATGCTGAAGATTAGATGGGTAGATCACATAACTAATGAGGAGGAACTGAATAGAATAGGGGAGAAGAGGAGTTTGTGGCACAATTTGACTAGAAGAAGGGATCGGTTGGTAGGACATGTTCTGAGGCATCAAGGGATCACCAATTTAGTACTGGAGGGCAGCGTGGAGGGTAAAAATCGTAGAGGGAGACCAAGAGATGAATACACTAAGCAGATGCAGAAGGATGTAGGCTGCAGTAGGTACTGGGAGATGAAGAAGCTTGCACAGGATAGAGTAGCATGGAGAGCTGCATCAAACCAGTCTCAGGACTGAAGACCACAACAACAACATCTGTGACTCAGCAACTCTGCTATATGGAAAGCAGAATTTGATCATCTCTAAAATTAGGAGACACAATTGCTTGAAAGCTTGTATGTTCAGGAGCTGAAATTGCAGTACTGCCAACACACATAAAAAAGCATGAAAGTTACATTTTAGTCCTTCTTGAGGGAGAAAAGAGGGATACATTGGGTAATATTGTGAAGGAGGAGCAGATTGCTCAGACTGTAGGAAGAGAGGGGCCCACCTATTGTGAGGATGAGTGAGACAAAACTCATCTGATAGAAATCAAATAGAAAGACAAAAACATTAACAAGTATGTACAATAAGCTTAATTTTATTTGTAAGCTGTTTATAAAATAGTTTGGCAGAGTTTGTTAATATGACACTGCCAATAAATTATGAAAATAGACGTCATTGTAATGATATGACCACACATGTATCCATCACATGTATTCTATTGTTACAACTTGTTGATAGTTTGTTTAATAATTTGGCACTTATTTTTTTCTGTTTCATGGCAATAAACACTTGAACTACTTAATTGTGCAATGTGTTCCACTTTGTATAAATCTCTAAAGAAAGAATGTAATCTAGAATCCACTGTTTTGTTCACTTTACTTGGTGTCATTAGCCGTAATATTATGTAAATTTTTATCTAATGCTTGAATTCAATTCTGTTTTCTTACTTGTATGATTGTTTTATGTTGTTGTTGTTGTGGTCTTCAGTCCTGAGACTGGTTTGATGCAGCTCTCCATGCTACTCTATCCTGTGCAAGCTTCTTCATCTCCCAGTACCTACCGCAACCTACATCCTTCTGAATCTGCTTGGTGTATTCATCTCTTGGTCTCCCTCTACGATTTTTACCCTCCACGCTGCCCTCCAGTACTAAATTGGTGATCCCTTGATGCCTCAGAACATGTCCTACCAACAGATCGCTTCTTCTAGTCAAGTTGTGCCACAAACGTCTCTTCTCCCCAATCCTATTCAATACTTCCTCATTAGTTATGTGATCTACCCATCTAATCTTCAGCATTCTTCTGTAGCACCACATTTCAAAAGCTTCTACTCTTCTCTTGTCTAAACTATTTATCGTCCATGTTTCACTTCCATAGATGGCTACACTCCATACAAATACTTTCAAAAATGCCTTCCTGACACTTAAATCTATACTCGATGTTAACAAATTTCTCTTCTTCAGAAACGCTTTCCTTGCCATTGCCAGTCTACATTTTATATCCTCTCTACTTCAACCGTCATCAGTTATTTTGCTCCCCAAATAGCAAAACTCCTTTACTACTTGAAGTGTCTCATTTCCTAATCTAATTCCCTCAGCATCATCTGACTTAATTCGACTACATTCCATTATCCTCATTTTGCTTTTGTTGGTGTTCATCTTATATCCTCCTTTCAAGACACTATCCATTCCGTTCAACTGCTCTTCCAAGTCCTTTGCTTTCTCTGACAGAATTACAATGTCATTGGTGAACCTTAAAGTTTTTATTTTTTCTCCATGGATTTTAATACCTACTCCAAATTTTTCTTTTGTTTCCTTCACTGCTTGCTCAATATACAGATTGAATAACATCGGGGAGAGACTACAACCCTGTCTCACTCCCTTCCCAACCACTGCTTCCCTTTCATGTCCCTCAACTCTTATTACTGCCATCTGGTTTCTGTACAAATTGTAAATAGCCTTTTCCTCCCTGTATTTTACCCCTGCCACCTTCAGAATTTGAAAGAGAGTATTCCAGTCAACATTGTCAAAAGCTTTCTCTAAGTCTACAAATGCTAGAAACGTAGGTTTGCCCTTCCTTAATCTAGCTTTTAAGATAAGTCGTAGGGTCAGTATTGCCTCACGTGTTCCAACATTTCTACGGAATCCAAACTGATCTTCCCCAAGGTCGGCTTCTACTAGTTTTTCCATTCGTTTGTGAAGAATTCGCATTAGTATTTTGCAGCTGAGACTTAATTAAACTGATAGTTCGTTAATTTTCACATAAGATAAAGTGCTGTATCTATTGCTATTCATCATAATGAAATTAGTTTCTTTTCTTTCAGAGTTGTCACCAGATTCCAACTCAAATCAAACAACATTTTTGGATGATGAATACAGTTTAGATGTATCTGGAGATTCTGGAATGTACCAGCAATGCATTCGATTCCAACCTTTCCAGCAGACATCTTGGCATATGTTGTGTGATCAGAATCTCAAAGAACTGTAAGTGAAAGTGAAATATTGGCGTTTTGTACCTTACAAAGACTGATTGGTACTATTCTGCAGAGCCAACCAGAATTTGTATGAGTGCTCCTGTTATTGTGTTTGGTATACTCACCAATGTGTTAGCTATATTGGCTTATTATTATTCCTTATTTAGATATTTTATGTATGAAACATCAATTTCAGTTGTTATCCATGTGTGTATTTACTTACTATTTGCTGAATGTTAACAAAGCTACACACAAAGCAAGTCTTTGAAATTTACTAAACCATTTCATTGTATAATGGCAATTTGAACATTATGCATTATTCATCCATTATGATCATGTTACATTCTGCAGATTGCAAGGAGGCATAGATAACCATAATCTGCCTTCTTGAAAGTGAAGTTATAAGTAAAAGTTGTGGTTTTTTACTTGTACAGAAATATGAAAATTAGTTGTACCTTCTTTTTAATGAATTGATAAACACCATCTGGATTACTACTTTTTATTTACTGACTGCTGGTTCAGTCTGTATTGCAGATCATCTTCAGGTCTGGCACCACAAAGTAAAGTTTGTCCACAGTTGTGTAAAACAGACCTGAAAATGATGTGTGATGCAGCTTGAAAGTGGTATTTGGCAAATGAAAATTTGTGATCAGTACAGCATTTGTTTATTCATTATAAGAAGAGGATCACAGTTCATAAGACATGTCGTCAGATACAGAGTACCTTCTTTGTGTTAAGTGACTTACTCTGTGATGCATAGTACATTCACATTTGGTTGACAGTCTAAATCAGCAGTGAGAACACATGTGAATGAAGTCCAGTTGCACTGAATCAAAATGTTTGTGTTTGCTAATTTTTTTGTTGCATTTTCCTTGCATTTACACATTAAGTATCACTACAAAAAATTGCCAAATATTCCTGGGTTTCATTTTATCCCTACTCTCATTCAACATATAACACAAACATGACAACACATGTGAATATATCTTTCACAGTCACTTATACTCAGTATATGTACATAAGACACAACTCACATACATACAGCAGGGAGGAGGAGTTACTGTGCAAGAAGGAAAAAAACCTTTCTGTTTAGGCATCCCTATCTGCCCCTTGAGGTACATCAGCCAACGACATCATATGACACTCTTTCCTTTTAAAAAGTTTCTGTTTCTTCAGTTAGTACTAGGAGGTGTTCATTCATGAGATGTACAGTCTAGGTAAGCAAGGGTCTAGTTGTAGTTTTTGGAAGCTATTTTTAGCCATTGTGACGTAGCATACCCATAATTTTGTTGCACTCAATTACCAAATGAGTAAAGTTACTCTTTCATCCAGGGGTGTAACAACATACCGGGTTGATGCTGATAAGGGTTTTAACTTCTCAAACCCAGATGAAGCCTTTGTGTGTCAGAAAAAGAATCATTTTCAAGTAAGTATGAATTTTTCTTCTCAGAATGCACTTTGTCTGAAAATATTATTGACACAGAATTGTATTATATATATAAAAAAACTGTCTTTATTGTAGATTACTTGTCATGCACAACTGCAAGGTGATGCCCAGTTTGTGAAGACAGCTGAAGGGCTTAAGAAGATTAGCAGCTTCCACTTGCACTTCTATGGAGTGAAAGTTGAATCTCCATCACAGACAATCAAAGTTGAACAGTCACAGAGTGACAGAAGCAAAAAGCCATTCCACCCTGTGCCGTAAGTTTCTAATATAATGACTAGGTTGAAAAGATCTGTCCATTCTCAAATTGAGTGTCCAAAGTTCACATTATTTTTGCACACAACTTGTTGGTAAATCAGTGTATTTCATAAATATAAAATTTAAATAATTATGTCCTATTAATAATCTGCAGTATGTGCTGCTTCTAGAAAAGTATTCCAACTGACAACTGCAACTTTGCCATGCAATACAGGCAACCACCACAGTATGTTTTGATTATGGTAGTAATACAAATACAGTTAAAGATTAAAACATGAAGGAGAAATACAAGGTGATTATACCCGGTAATTAAAGTTCCAGTTTCAAAAGATTGTAAAAAAAGAACCACTGCTCAGAATTGCATCAAGTTTGAACAGAATATTATCAGAGAAGGGGGAAACATTATGGAAAAAAAAACCTTAATGAAAATTTTCCCACCAGATGGCGCTTTAAGCATCATAACGTAAACAGGTTTGGCTACAAATGACAGATGAATCACAATACGATGGCTATGGTGTGAGTTGCACATTAAATTTACAATACTGTGCAATGTGCATAACTGAACAAGTTTGGCATTCAACAGTTGTGGTACGCATCAGGTTACCTTCCATTAGGAAAGATTCAAAGAACTGTGACTGATGCCCAAACAACAGGGAACTGATAGGCATCGAGGCTAGAAAATAGTGCATCAATAATGGCTAGACACTAGTCAAAATCCGGATTTGCCAAATAAAACCTACAAAACAAGGACGACTGATTGCTGCGCTCTATAATTTATAAAGTTGTGGTACTGTTAGTTAGATAAGCACATCCAACACTGCAAGGCTGTACTAAATTGGCTAGAAACAATGAAATTGGTTTTTAACTGTCATGGAACTGGAGCAATACATGTTCAGTTTCCTGTCCACCATTTTCTGCCACAATATGACATATTGGAAACAGATTTGAGCATCTCAGGGGTCATGTTCAGTATGCATTGTGTAACAATACATTCAACTCAGCTACGTTTTTAATTAGAAAACTGAACAGAGCATCTTTCAGATAACCCTAGTACCAGAAGGAACACGGATTAAAATCAGGAATGACATTGGTGCACAAAAGAAACTCATAGCAATTACTAGTGACAGTACAGGTAACAGGACCTGTAGGACCCATCTCCTCAAAAAAACACGGTCCTACAGTAAACAATGCTGCCTATCTGTACCACACAGTTACTGTCGCACAGTGAAGCAGTAATGGTTGATGTGCGAGCAGGTTTTCTGTTGCGCATGTTCTGCAATTCTTTGTATTGCCATTCATTGTTCACTTCTGTGTGAGCAAGAAGTTCTAGGGTAAATGTCAGTCTTACTGACAGGTCATCAAGAAGCAACTCCTGAACACTAGTTATTTTGAATGGATAGCAATGCAAGATGTTCCCTTCAGTTTTATGCACCCTGCTCACAGGCAAATCTCAGGCAATTACTGTGCATGGCATGTTAGCACACCACTGCTCAACCTCTTCTGCAATGCTGTGATCACATGTACTTACATCAGATCAATTGTTTTCCTCCCTCTGCCACATTGCACTTCAAATGAAGCTGTGCTTTTGATTTTCATAATCATTTTCTCCAGACCCTTGGCAGGCAACACCTTTTTTATACCCTTCCATGTGTGGAACTTCTGCACACCTACTAGCATACAGTCATCATTCTTATAAAAGAGCTTTAACAACAGCACATGATCCTGCATTGAGACAGTCATTGAAAGCAATCTCAGGTACAAACTGAGGAACAGCCAGATCCTGCTTCTTTTATTTAGAATATTCTGCTACTTCCAGTGTCATGCAGTGGTAAAATTTTGGTTAAATTTTTTGTTGTTTCCACATCATTTGCCCATTCTTTGATAATATTCCATTCAAATCTGATATTGTGAGCAATGGTTCTTTTTTTTACAGCATTTTGAAACTGGAACTTCACTAATAATCATCCTGTATATCAACCGTGTATTTGGCAACACTATATAGATCCAAGTGAAGGAGTATTTTGAAGAATTCCTGAACCCAAACGGAAACCTGGATGAGGAGGAACAAGCCGAGGAGACAAGAGGAGGAACAGCAAATAGAAAAAGACCTTACATGGGGAGAAGTGGAAGAGGCATTGGGAAAGATGAAGGGAGGGAAGTCACCAGGTCTGGATGAGCTAAGTGTAGAGATGGTGAAAGCAGCAGGAGAGGTGACGATACAATGGCTATATCGAGTAATGAAAATTGTGTGGAGACAGATGACCCCAGAAGACTGGAAGAAGGGAATAATTGTCCCAATCTTTAAGAAGGGAAATAGAAAAGAGTGAAGAACTATCAGGGGATAACATTGATGAGTCATTGTGCAAAGATTTTTGAGAAAATTTTGGAAGCACGAATTCAGGCAAAATTAGAAGGAAGAATGAGAGAAGAGCAACATGGCTTCAGAACAGGAAGGTCCACAGTGGATCTAATTTTTGCTGTAAGACAACTGCAGGAACAGCACTATGAATATGGAATAGATCTACTAATGTCTTTCCTGGTCATTGGAAAAGCATATGATAGTGTATGTAGAAGCAAAGTGTGGAAAGCCATGGAGAACAGAGGAGTAGCAAAACAGATTATTTGGAGGATAAGGGAAATGTACCATGGAAGTGTGAGCTGTGTGAAAGTGGGAGGAGAGAGATCAGCTTGGATTGAACAGAAGAATGGCTTGAGGCAGGGAAGTGCACTTTCACCATTACTGTTCATTGTAGTGATGGATGATATAATAAGTACAGTAGCACAAGCAATTGGTGAAAGGAATATGAAAGCTATGGTGTTTGCAGATGATCTGATGATTTGGGGGAATAAGGAGGAGGAAGTACAAAAGCAGTTGGACGTACGGGAAGGAACAGTACAAGAATATTGGATGAAATTTAGTATAAGTAAGAGTGAGCTGATTATCACAACAAGAAAGAAGGAGAGAGGAACAACAGGAATAACAATTGGTGGGGAACAATTGAGGAGAGTGGAGAGTTTCAAGTGCCTAGGAAGCCTGATACAGGAAGATGGAAAAAACGACAGAGAAGTAAATGAGCGGGGGAGAAAAGCAGAAGCATTTTGGAAGTGTGTCAGAAGCCTGATATGGATCAAGGATGTACCTCAAATCAGTAAAAAGGTTATATACCAGTCATACTATGTCCCGATCCTGACATACGCATCAGAAACCTGGGTTATGAAAGGAAGAGAGAAAAGCAAAGAACAAGGTAGTGAGATGAAATTCTTGAGAAATGCTATTGGAGTGACAAAGATAGTCAGGTTAGGAAATGATAGGATCAGAGAGTTAATGAAGGTGGAACCATTACAGGAAGAGATAGAGACATCAAGGCTGACATGGTATGGACATGTTAAGAGAATGGAGGAGAAGAGGATACCCAGGAGGATACATGAGATGAAACTGAAAGGAAAGAGACCAAGAGGAAGACCAAGAGACAGATGGCTGAAAGGAGTAGAAGAATGTATCCAGAAGAAAGGAGAAGACTGGACCAAGGTGAAGACGGAGAGATGGTGGCAAGACAGAAGACGATGGAGAGGCCTATGTTCCATACAGACCCGGCCAGAGGCTGGAAACTGTCCAAGATGATGATGATGATGATATAGATCCAAAACATCAGAAAAAGGCTGTGAACTTAAAAAGTGGTTAAAACCAAAAAGTATTGCATTTTAACATACAAACACAATGTTTCACCACCAGCCTTTGAAAAAGTTTCTTCCATTATTATACAAAATGACTGCTAGACTTAAAAGTATGATTAGAAGCTCTGCATAACTGTTTCTGTGTGATGACATTTCATGCTTCACAGAACAATTATTGCTTAAAAACAAAGTTTCTTTCTGCTGCTGAGGTAAATATTCTTACATTCCACTTTATTTATAATTCTTGCATTCCACTATAAAATTTGGAGGCATTTCTTTTCAGCATGTGGTCATAAATGTAGTGAAAACTGAAACTGATAGACATGTGCTACAGTTTGTATGTTTATTATGAAAGCTGTAAGAACTTTATACAGAAATTTCAGAATAGTTCGAAAAGCTGCTAACAATGGCACTTTACCACAGTATGTAGTCCTATAAATAGTAACCTGCAGCTCAGAGCGATCAGTTCCCCTGTCAAAACATGAAAGGAGGTTAGCATACCAAAGGAAGAATGTGAAATAATGCTTTCCATTGAACACTGTGTTTTTCTGGTACTTAAATACTACATTCTATATCACAGTCCTACAGCAACAAGGCACAGGTTTCAAACACAATTCAATGTTCCAAAAGGACCCGATGAGAAAACCATTCACAAGTTCTTTGGCAATACCAATGACAGGCAGTACAGCTGATGATCCAGGGAGAAATGTGCTTGTGGAATTATTCAGCAATATGCAAGGAAACACATATGAAGAATTGCTACAGAGATTGGTTTGAAGAATTTCAGCATGCAGAAACTACTGAGACAGAGCCTACATATGTTTCCATTCAAGATCCAAAGCCACCAGGCCACGCCTTCACAAGCTGTGTGACAGAAGGCTGACTTTGCAAACCAGAGTCTCACAATGATAGATAACGAAGGATTTGATGTTGGCTGTATCTGCTTCAGAAGTACACTTGCACCTAAATGGAATCGAATAAACAAAACTGGTGATTTTGGGTTGCCAAAAATCCCCATTTGTTTGAAGCGATATCACTGTATTCTCCCAAAGTTACTGTTTGGGCTGTGTATGCAGAGGAGGCATTATTGGCCCATTTTTTATGTGAGAAATGATTCCTGTTTGTCACCACACAGCTAGCACTGGAGGATTGACTGGACACTGTGTGCTTCATGCGAGGTGGGGCCAGAACACATTGCACTAAACAGGTGTTCACTTTCTTGATGAATTCAAGAAATGGATTATTTCAAATTTATTGGCACAGGGATGGACTGGCTTCCATATTCAAGCTTCCATATTCACCTGATCTGACTACTTGTGGCTACCTGTGGTGCACATTGAAAGGCACTGTCTACTAGAACCATCCCACCATGCTGGACAAGCTTGAAATGGCAATCTGCGTGGCATCTGAATATGTTTATGTTGAGACACTGCAGGATGTAATGGCAAAGTTCATTGTTCATTTATGCCACCACTGTACTATGAGTGGTGGACATTTTGCAATGACTTTGATGTGACTGGACAAGTTTAATTATGCTTGCAGATACTGTATGAGCTGCACAGCGTTCAGTGCCATCTGTAAGCAACTTTTTGAACTATTATGAAACTTCAATATAAGTTCTATATACAATTCACAATAAACATACCTGTTGTTGCATTCGTCTGTTGGTATTAGTTTCTGAGTTGTTGAATTTTGAAGTCAGGGATCCTTCGCTGGACACCCTGTATCACTATGTTGTACTCACAACTCTGAATATACCAGCTGAATAATCATACAAGAGGTATTAAAATTAGCAAGCTTTCAGAGCCAGCGGCTCCTTCTTCTGGCAGAAGAGTTGAGGGGGAATGAAGGGGGATGAAGGAAAAGGACTGGTGAGGTTTAGGGAAAGTGGTAAAATTCGGAAAAATCACACAGAACCATGGGTCAGGGGAGACTTACCAGATGGGATGAGAAGGAAATATCATCCCATATGATAAGTTGCCCTGACCCATGGTTCTGTGTGACTGTTCCGAACTTTACCCCTTTACCTAAACCTCACCAGTCCTCTTTCATCCCTCTTCCTTCCCCTTCCACTCTTCTGCCAGGAGGAGGAGCCACTAGCTCCAAAAAATTGCAAATTACACTATTTTTTATCAAAAATTGATTATTTTCATTGATATATTAGGCCAAATGAATAATAAATTATTTATCTATTATACAGTTTTTATTTTCCTCCACCTCCCTCCCCTCCTTTTCTGTTATTTCTTTTCCCTCTCTTTATTTTGTCTTTGTCTGTTCATTTTAAGAGAAAACTTAATTTAAGGCTGAATGTATTTGCTTCTGTGTGTGTCTTTGTGACCTTAGTTTGTAAAGTTATTGTAGTTAATGTACGAGGTGGCAGTGTTCAGAGCAGGATGCTGGAACATTGTAGGTTAGTTCATCAACCAGTGTGCTCACAGAGTATTCTGAAAGAAATAATGGTTTGATTTTCTGCCACCAGGTGAAAATATGGCACTGAAAGCAGCCAGAATGTGGTGGGGGTTCAGGTAAAGCAAAGGAATTATCAGACACCAGATAACTGAGTTCTTGCACATTTATTAGGATATGGCCACAAGTTACAACATGTCTTTGATATGGTCTCCCGATTCAGCAACATGCTGCCTCTGTAACATGGTATAGTCAACAGGTGCTCACAACCTATCCAGTGTAATCAGAGAAACATGTCATCATATGCTATCCTTCAGATCTTGAAGAGTCTGGATATATCCCTGACAGACACTCTACAACCAGTTTTCACATGGATTTAGATCGGGAAATCAGGAGGGCCACACATCTTGAAATTGCCTAGAGATGATTCAGTCATTACCAAAAGTTTCTTGAGACAAATCTTTCACCTGGCAAGCAATATGATTTAAATGGTTCAAATGGCTCTGAGCACTATGGGACTTAACTTCTGAGGTCATCAGTCCCCTAGAACTTAGAACTATTTTAACCTAACTAACCTGAGGACATCACACACAGCCATGCCCGAGGCAGGATTCGAACCTGTGACCATCGCAGTCACACGGTTCCAGACTAAAGCGCCTAGAACTGCTCAGCCACACCGGCCGGCAGCAATATGGTGATGAATTTAATTAATAGAGATAGTGGTTTCAGCTTGTACAAATCATGGAATAAGCCAATTTCCGTAATTAAATCATAAACTCGTCGCGACAGTACAGCTCTCCATGACACATCGATATCGCCATGTGGATCAACTGCGCAGCCATAGATTTAATTTCCATGCATATGTTACTCTTTGCCGCCTATCAACGTCTCTGGCACCTTGTGTATCTTTGGCCACATACACAGTAGATCGGTCCTCGAGTTTAATAGGACAGAGCAAGTGCAGGAGCGTCAGTCACCTCGGCTCACTCTGAAGCTGGCTGGATGGTGTTCAGCCAATATATTAGAAGAAGAAACTGAATTTATGTGGCTACACACCCAAAATTCTATGGAACAATATGTAGTGTTGCCCCATCTTGCATGAAAGTAGTGGTGTAGACACAGTTGCCTTCTTGCAAAGCTAGAATTACATGTTGCGCAAGGAGGTCCTTATAATGTGCAGATATCCTCTGTACACATAACCCACCAGGTTAGCCGAGGGCGCTAATGCACTGCTTCCTGGACTCGGGTAGGCGCACTAGCTCTGGATCGAATCTGCCCAGTGGATTAATGACGAGGACCGGTGTGCCGGCCGGCCTGGATGTGGTTTTTAGATGGTTTTCCACATACCACTAGGTGAATACTGGGCTAGTCCCTAAGTCCCACCTCAGTTACATGACTCGCAGACATTTGAAAATGTTTGCATTATTTCATGGCTTACACTAGATGCAGGCAGCTGGGGTACACTAATTCTGTCCCGGAGGGTACGGGATGGTGACAGGAAAGGCATCCAGTCACCCTCTGACTCTAACATTGCCAAATCGATAGTAACAGGGCCGACCCTGTTGAAGTGGGACAAAGGCCCAAGAAAATGATTATGATATCCATTGTATACATAACAGGTCTATGAAGTCTCATTTCCTTGAAAAAAAATGGTCTGAGAATCAAGGAGCTTGTGGAACAACACCTCACAGCCACATAAGCTGAGTGCAGCAGATGTTCCTGCACAACATGTGGTGGGACAGAACCCCATATGTGACCGTTCTGTGTATTCATGGTACCGTGCGGAGTAAAATGGCCATTGTCTATCCAAAAAATATTCCCTATCCGCAAGTCATCCATTTCCTTGTGTGCCGAAAAACAAAGAGCAAAGTCACAGAATAGTAGCCTATCTTGGGGTATCATTTGGTGCACATTCTGAGTCTTGTAGGGGTACCAGCATCAAATGCACCACAAAATCTTTTGAACTGTTGACCAGGGGAGAGACAATTCCCATGACACAGCGTGAGCACTGGCTGCAGAATTTGAGGCATGTGCTACTTGGTCAACTGCAGCCACAACAACTTCATCAACAGCTGCCATGGGAATCGGCCACCTGCCTCTCGCTGCTTAACCACATAATTCACTTGTTTCTTCAAATTTCTTGATCACATTCCTTCGCCTGTTTATTGACATGGGATCTCTTCACAGCTGTTTCTGTTGCCAATATTCCTGTAATGCGATGCTGTTATTTCTGCCATTCTGATAAAACGATTTTAACAGCCATGCCCCGTCTTTTTTCTCAAGAGCCATTGCATTTCATAAAGAAAACTTCAACCTTCTTAACCCTTTACGACAACAGATACTTCAAAAGTAATCAACATGTGTCAGCAAGTGACAAACAACATACTGACATCAAAACAGGAAACATTTCACTTTCGGACTGTTTACAGCACCATATTTTCATCTGTTGGCCGAAAGTGAAAGTATTATTTCTTTCCAGAATACTCCATGAGTGCACTGAGTAATGCACATACCTACAATGTTTCAGCATTCTGCGATGTATACAGCAAATACTGCAGCATTCAGAAAACCATCAGTTTAATTGCGACCACACAGTATTTCCCTGATCCGTTTATAACTTTTCATTTCTATTCACAAATGTCAATATTGTGTAATAATAATAATAATAATAATAATAATAATAATAAATCATATTTCCACTTTGAATAGAAAATTAAGTAATTAATCACTGGTTGCTACTCTTAGTGTGAAATATAAATTGGACCATCTGTATATATATACTCGTATCTGTAGATATACATTTATTAGCACCATATTTCACTCATTTTTACATTCCTTTTGCTTTTGATCTGAACCTATTTTGTGTGGCTAACATACAGAAATATACTAACACTTAAATCTAGTTGACAAAATTGATTCAGTTTTGAGCATTTGGAAGTGAGGAGACAGCTTTCCATTTCTGTGCAGGTTTGACCTGCAGGGGGGAAAGCAGAACAAAATGACTGTTGGTCGGTTGCACTTCAGTGAAACTACATCCAACAACATGCGCAAGAAAGGAAAGCCAAACCCAGATCAACGGTATTTCTACCTCGTGGTGGGCTTGCATGCACACACTGCTGATGGTGCCAATTACCCAATCATTTCCCATTCATCAGAACGCATCATTGTCAGGGTAACCATGCAACTCTGAAATTACATAATATTTATTCAATTATAAAAATTATTTATGTAAAACTACATGAAGTTTTAAAATTCAGATGCTTTCTGAATATGTTGTCAGATTATCAGTTTGTAGATAATATATATTTTTTCATTTGTAGTATTAATTTTTTCAGTGAATGAAATTTTTTTGATGTACAGCAGGGAATCAAATGAAAATTACTTGCTACTGCTAATTGAAAATGTGTTTAAGAAAAACTACAGTTATAAAGGAAGTAGAAGAAGAGGAGTACACTCATAATCCATTATTTCAACTTTGAACTACACTGTGACTGTCATTTTATTTTTCCTGTAAATTAAATTTGAAACCAGTAGGTACTTGTGACATAGGATAAGTCTTTGTGTTTACAAGTTAGATAATGTGAACATAGTATACACATAATCGTATATAGAAGTAGTTTTTACAATGGACAATGATATATAATAATAATAATGGTTTACAATACATAGCATATGTAGATAGCATAAGTTCTTACACCAGAGCTACCACAGGTTTTAAAAATGCAACATTTTGTCATAGATTATTGTTTTTAATTGTGCTTGAGTCTCATAATACAAAAATTGAGGCTAATACTACTTCAGTTTCTCTTAAAACGATAAACAAAATTCGTTAGTCAAAGATGAACAAGCAACTTCAGCTTACTATGTGCTCATGCACTCCTCCACACTACAAAAATCTTTATTTTGTCAAGTTTTTTTCGGGTTGCGAGGAAAATCTTCTCACTTTTGAGGCTTTGTATGTTTTATGGCAGCATCTGTACAAGGGTGATTCAAATATAAATGGGAGGTGCACCAGTGTACCACGACAAGCAGTTCCGAGCAGGGCAGTGGAGTGGGGGGTTGAAGGTCAGTGTGTTAGGGAAGGGAAACCAACTTTGTTTGCTGCTGCACTTTGTTATGGTCTCAGTACAGTCATAAGTAAACAAGAGCTCTCTTTGCCTGTTGTGCAATGTATTATCATAAAGTTTTTAACCTGTGAAGGGGTTAAATCCTCAGAAATTTTAGCTTGTTTGAAGGCACAGTTTGGGGATGCTACACCACCCCTGAACCAAGTGTTAACTTGGGCCAGACTATTTAAGGGTGCCAGAGAATAGAAAATGTGTGTCTTTCTCTTCCTGCAAGGTCAATTCTCACAGATGACAACATCTGTGTTGTTCAAGAGTTTATTGAAGGTGATCGCCAGTGCACTGTTGACAACATTCCAGGAGAGGTGGGTATCGGCACTGGGAGTGCTCATGCCATTATCAGTGAACAGCTTAGCATTAAAATATTAGTGCTTGATGGGTTCCTAAGTTCTTAACGAAACAGCAAAAACAGGTCCGGTTGAAAATCTGAGAAAGGCTTCTGAATCAATTCTGGCAAGAAGGGGAGGATTTTTTGAAGTACATAATCAATGCAATGAGACATGGGTCCACCATTAGACTCCAGAATCCAAAATGATGAATAAGGAGTGGCAAAGACAGGTTGAAGGTTGCCCCATGAAGGCCAAAACCTGCATCTCACTCGGAAAAGATTTTTTTTTTTTTTTTTTTTTTACTATGTGCAGTGAATGCAGCTTACTACTGCCAGTTGTTAACGTCAGAAAAAAGAAAAAAAGACAAGGAATGCACTTGACAGATGTCATCCTCCTCCTCCTCCATAGCAATGCCAAGCCTCACACTGTGAATTTGACAAGGGATAAATTGGAGGACGTGTGCTGGGAAACCCTAGACCAATTTGGTATAGTCCATATTTGTCATTTTCCTCCCCCCCCCGCCACCCAACTATTTTCTTGTTTGCATCCCTGAAAGAATCACTTGGAGGCGAATGATTAAAAAACAATGAAGACATTGGTTGGTGACACACCCTCTAACATTTAATGGACAAGGAAAACCGTTTCCAAAACATTGGCAAAAGTATGTAAAGCAGGAGGCTGTGTAGAGAAGAACTGGAAGTTTTGTGAATCTTCAGGTTTTCGCGGTGCAAAGACTGCTCCATTAAATTTCGGGAATGCAGCCGCATAAATTCTGCTTCTTCTTCTAATATTTTGGCTGTATATCTTTCAGCCATCTTCAGAGAGAGCCGTACGACTGACGCTCCAGCGCTCGCTCCATCCTTTTAAACTCGCGGACCGCGCCACTGCGCATGCGGCCACAGATGAACAAGGCGCCAGTGATGTTGATCGGCAGCAAAGACGTAACATATGCATGAGTTACGTCTGTGGCTGCGCATTCGATCCATGCTGGGAGATCGATGTATTACTGGGAGCTGAACTGTAGCGACGTCTTTGTAAGTTCAATATTGAAAGTGCCGGATTCCATGATCTATCTAATGTGAAACCACTGTCTCTATTAATTAAATTCTTCGCCAAGCGGATTTCAATGGCCTCTTTTACTACGGAGTCCCAGAAAGATGAAACAGAAGTCAGAATTTCGACATTTTCATATACCATAGAGTGACCTGAATCAATACAATGCTCTGCCACGGCCGATTTACTGGGTTGTAAGAGCCGAGTGTACCTGCGATGTTCCGTACACCTCTCTTGGACTGTACGATTCGTTTGTCCGATATATGAAAGGCCACATTCACATGGTATTTTGTAAACTCCAGGTTTGCAGAGTAGTAAGTCATCTTTAACGGAACCCAGGAGTGCAGCCGTCTTCGCCGGTGGACGAAAAATCACTTTTACTTTATGTTTAGTGAGGATCCGTCCTATTTTGGATGAAAGGCTTCCCACATACGGCAGGACAGCCATGGATTTAAATGTTTCCTCGTCATCTTCTGCATTCCTTACGGACACCTAAGGTTTTATTTGTAGTGCCTTACATATCTGTTGTGGAGAATACCCGTTGTCCTCAAAAACTCTCTTCAAATGTAAAAGTTCGTTTTTTAAACTACTTTCATCAGATATGACGTGTGCTCGGTGTACCAAAGTTCTTAGAACACTACTCGTCTGCGAAGGATGGTGACAGCTATTTGCATGTAAATATAAGTCCGTATGGGTCGGTTTCCGATATACTGCATGACCCAGAGTGCCATCTTCTTTACGCCGAACCAAGACATCCAAAAATGGAAGACATCCCTCGTTTTCCACTTCCATTGTAAACTGAATTTGTCCATGGATGGAATTCAGATGGTTTAAGAAGTCCTGCAATTTGTCCTCGCCATGGGGCCACTACAAAGGTGTCGTCAACGTACCTCCAAAAAACTGTAGGCTTCAAACTAGCAGACTCCAGGGCCTTCTCCTCGAAATCCTCCATAAATAAATTGGCCACCAAGGGTGACAAAGGACTACCCATGGCAACACCGTCAGTCTGTTCAAAAAAGTCGTTATTAAATAAAAAGTATGTGGAGGTCATCACATGGTGAAACATAGCTAAAATCTCCTCACTAAACATAAAGTAAAAGTTTCCAGAATGAGATTCTCACTCCGCAATATCCTTTCTTTCAGGAGTGCTAGTTCTGCAAGGTTCGCAGAAGAGCTTCTGTAAAGTTTGGAAGGTGGGAGACGAGGTACTGGCAGAAGTAAAGCTGTGAGTACCGGGCGTGAGTCGTGCTTCGGTAGCTCAGTTGGTAGAGCACTTGCCCGCGAAAGGCAAAGGTCCCGAGTTCGAGTCTCGGTCGGGCACACAGTTTTAATCTGCCAGGAAGTTTCATAAAGTAAAAGTGATTTTTCGTCCACCGGCGAAGACGGCTGCACTCCTGGGTTCCGTTAAAGATGACTTACTACTCCGCAAACCTGGAGTTTACAAAATACCATGTGAATGTGGCCTTTCATATATCGGACAAACGAATCGTACAGTCCAAGAGAGGTGTACGGAACATCGCAGGTACACTCGGCTCTTACAACCCAGTAAATCGGCCGTGGCAGAGCATTGTATTGAATCAGGTCACTCTATGGTATATGAAAATGTCGAAATTCTGACTTCTGTTTCATCTTTCTGGGACTCCGTAGTAAAAGAGGCCATTGGAATCCACTTGGCAAAGAATTTAATTAATAGAGACAGTGGTTTCACATTAGATAGATCATGGAATCCGGCACTTTCAATATTGAACTTACAAAGACGTCGCTACAGTTCAGCTCCCAGTAATACATCGATCTCCCAGCATGGATCGGATGCGCAGCCACAGACGTAACTCATGCATATGTTACGTCTTTGCCGCCGATCAACATCACTGGCGCCTTGTTCATCTGTGGCCGCATGCGCAGTGGCGCGGTCCGCGAGTTTAAAAGGATGGAGCGAGCGCTGGAGCGTCAGTCGTACGGCTCTCTCTGAAGATGGCTGAAAGATATACAGCCGAAATATTAGAAGAAGAAGCAGAATTTATGCGGCTGCATTCCCGAAATTTAATGGAGCAACTGGAAGTTTTAGTTGTGCAAATGATTAATCGATAAATATATAAAAATAATTACCATTTACATTTGAATCACCTTCATGTTAATTTTATGCCACAGTATTGAGGCCATTTAAAAAAGAAATGGAGGCATGAACTGCTATAGTCTCTTACTAGTGTCCTCATAAGCTGTGATTTATCATCAGTGTTCTAATATTTGATACTGAATTTCCATGCAAGAATGGCTAAGTCACTGGCTATTATGCCTCATGGCTATAAATTTTTCAGTTGTTTTATGTATCACTTGAATGTGGGTGCTATTCAAAATTTGGACAGTACCTCTGTCTATCCCCCACCCTCCCCCACCTTCTCCTTACGGCCATCTGAAGACCACATGCTTTTATGGTATCTTTTATTCCTATCTTCAGATGACTTCACATTTGATCCTGGAATCCCTGTAAAGCTTAACACTTTCCCTCTGACAAAAATTCACTGGTTCTTATTCTGTTATGTTTAGTACCTTTCAGAACCTTCCAGGTTCAGCTTCTTGTTAATTTATTGTTCAGAGTTGCTTATGTCTTCCCATCTTGTCATTCATTCAGTGTAAATGTCACAAAAATATCAGTATCAACAATGAAATTGGGTAGACTGCTACTCAGACAAAGAGTGGCAGGTAGACACATTTTAAAGTAGGCTAAGCTATTGGACAATATCTTTCCTCAGTATGGAAAGGATAGATTTCTGCTCACAAGATACAGAGATGTTGAGTTAGAGCCAGGAACAATGAAAAGAATGCTAAACATTTAAGCTTTCAGACAAAAATATCTCCTTATGAAATAGAACACACACACACACGCTTGTGTCAAAAAATATGTTTTCTTTTTCTTATTGTTTCTGTTATTTTCTCTACATTTTGTTATATTTCATCATTGCCTCATAATTTCCAGTCTTCTGTGCTTCTTATTGAACCTAAAAGTATCTTTGTAATTCTTCTGTCCAATACTTCTGGTTTGTCTCATTTATAATTCATTGTTAGGCGCTAGTATTGTAGTTTTGCTGCTATCCATTAATGTGATGTTTCTGCACTTTTTGATATGCACTTTTTATTGTGAACATTCTTTTTTATAGCCCATTGTTTGCTCTTTCCAGTTCATGTATCCTTTCATCCACACAGATTTTTCTGAGCAGTTTTCTTGAATTATGTTTCCTAAATACTTAACCTTTGTAATCTTTTCTATTTCACCAATGTCTATTAGTAAAAACTTTGGTGCCTCGTTATGTTAGTGAAAACCTCCTTTTTCACTGCAGAGGTTCTTAAATCTGCTCTGTTGGCTATCTTTTCCAACAGATTGCCTTTTTTATCTATGTTTAATAGATTTTTCGGAGTCAAAACTACAGCAAAATCATGTCCAAATACCAGATAGCTTACTTCATTACATTATTTTTTCCTCCCAAGTGATTGATTATACTTGGTATTCTTTTATTTTTTCTACATATTATTTTAATTGTAGTTTTCCTCTTTTACATATAGTTACATTTATGTCTAAATGTTTGGTGAAAGAGCAGTCTACCTGAAGACACTAGGCTTTTCTGTTCCAGGCCTCAAACCCTGGCCAGTTTGAGAGCGACGTGGAGTTGAGCTGGCAGAAGGGCCACACGCCAGACTCAGTCTTCCACACAGGTCGTGTGGGCATCAACACAGATCGGCCAGATGAGGCTCTGGTCGTGTATGGAAATCTTAAAGTTACTGGCCACATCATGCAGCCCAGTGATCAGAGGGTCAAGGAAAGTGTACAGGAGGTTCGTGTTACAGAATGTTGAATTAAACACAAATTAACAATGAAATGTCTTTTGGGTATATTAAAAAAACTGAAGTCAGAGTAATGTCATAGACTTTGATATCATTCTACATTTTATGCATATGAAGTGTGATCAAAATGTAATGGGAATTTTTTAATTTTGCATGCTTTATACATCCAATTTTGAAGATTTTTTTTTCTTTTTGGTACAGGTGTTCCTGATGTATGCTTGCATTTTCATCTGTTTTGAGTATTTAGTTTGTCAACAGTTGAAAAGATTACATGTGTTTTCGAGTGCTCAGTGAATTTTTGCTTTCGAAAAAGATGGATTAAAGAATTTGCATAACATTTTGCTTGAAAAATAGAATAATGTGTCACACCGCATTGGAAATGTTGACTATCACTTTTGGAGAATCTACTATGAGTAAGACAAGAGTTTACGAGTAGTATAAGCATTTCCGAGAGGGTCAAGAAGATGCAGAAGACAACAACTGCCTTGAATGCCTATATATCAGTTACTGATGAAAATTTGGAAGAAGTAAAGTAAATGGTTCTGGAAAACTGCCCGAATCACTATCAGAAAGGTTGCTAATGTTGTCAGCATACCCTTTGGCTTATGCCAAGCAATTCATTATTATTAATAATATATTTATTATTTATTTATTTATTTTGGCATGAAACACAAAGCAGAAAATTTTGTTCCAAAATTGTTGAATTTAGACCACAAATGATGTCACATAGACATCACTCAGGAATTCATGAATGAAGTCAACAACAAATCCAGAACTTCTAAAGAAGGTTGTAAAAGGTGATGAAACATGGGTATACAGATATGACGTTGAAACCAAGGCCCAATAACCCAATGAAAACTCCATAGAGAGCCAAGTCTTAAAAAATTCAAGTTCAATCACATGTGAAGGTTCTTCCCACTGTTTTCTTTAACTGCAATGGGATAGTACATCATGATTTCCTACATTATGTTCATACGGCCAGTAAGGAATACTACCTGGAAGTTATGGACCATTTGCATGAAGCAGTCCAAAGAAAACTACCAGAATTGTGGCAAAACCATGCATGGAAATCGCAGCTTTATAATTCTCCTGGTGACACCTCAATGCTTGTTCATGTTTTTTTTTGGCAAAAAATAAAACCGTTATGTTGTATCAACCACTGTATTTGCCAGACATGGCCCCCTGTGACTTCTTTCTATTTCCGAAACTGAAGAGTACCATAAAAGGATGTCATTTTGCCACCATTGACAAGATAAAAACAGAATCATTGAAGGAGCTGAATACCTTTATGAAAAGTGAGTTCCAGAAGTGCTTTCAAGATTGGAAGAAGTGCTGGCAAAAGTGTATTATACCTGATGGGCATTACTTTGAAGGGAACAAAATTGATCAAACTTTATCAGACTCAAACAATCTCAGTTTCAAAATTTTGAGCGAAGATAGTTTTGTAGTTGTGTAAGTTTCATTGAAGATAAGGTGTTCTTTAGAAAAAAAGAAATGAGGACTTTCAAGTAAGCTATGTCAATCATAACACAAACAATTATTACCGGGGTCAAATTTTTAAGCGTACGTGGTTTGCACGAACCATAAATCAATACTAATAATAAATCTGTAAAACTCTCACGTCTATCTGTTTGTCTTCGAACACGTTAATCTCCAAAACTGTGGGGCTTCCACTGGTAACTTCAGCATAGCAAGGGGCACTATATGGACTATATTTCCTCAAAACTGGATCATGGAAAAAAGATATTCATACATATTATAAAAATATACATGTGTATGTATGTTCTTCATCTCCTCCAAAACAACTGGACCAATTTCAGCCAGACGTGGCATCACTGTCTGGAAAGAATTGCTGTGGAGGTAAGAAAAACCTGTCTATCAAAGGGATGGGGGTAGGGGTGAAAAAGAAGTGTAGGCTATGATACATGAATAACCAGATTTTATTCATTCAGTATTTGAGAACAAGAGCACTAAGTAACTTACAAAGAAACAGATAGAGGGAAGAAGAAAATGGACCAATATAATTGAAATAAATACATACCAGGCAATGCCGAATACTCAGCTAGTTTGAATATTTCTTTAAAGAAATTTTGTACAAAAATTACTGATACTGTATGCCCTGTATGAGCTAAAATGCCGTGGGGTAAGAAACCCATTCACAAGATTCTGATCATTCTCTTCCATTTCTTTGATAACTATGAGGCTTGCTGTTGCTTGCTTTTATGTTTCTTCCTTATTTGATATCTCTTTACTGGCTGTGCATGACATCACATTGATCTTTGTAGGCCTTTGGGTGGGGTTGGTCTTCTGTCTCCATCTCACTCATTTATTTCTGATGCAGTGTTCTGATCATCCCCGGAGTCTGGATTTACTTGGACTGTGTGTTGACATTTTTGCAAATATTATTATTTGTAAGACCTAGCATACAGTGATATTTACTAGTTTTATATTATGTATCATGCCTCCTGTAGCTGAAATATGTAGAATAATTCACTTGAATAATCAGCTGTAGATTCTACATTTAGAGCAAATTTTTTATAGATTTGTGAATAATTTTTTTGCAGTGAACTATAAATCTAAAAATAAAAGATAGCTATTGTTGTATATGCTTTTATCCTGTACTTTATGGCATAGTCTCATAGGAAAAAAACCCTCATTTCAATCCCTCTTATTTCTGAATTTATGTTGTTTTTTTGTCTGTCATGCATCCTTGTTACATAACAAGACCTCTATGAGTAATATGAAAGTAAAATCTCATTACACCCACTGAAAACATCACAACGAAAGCAGACCTGAAAAATTAACACATGGAGAAAGCAGATCTCAGATCTCTAGATTCCACATCTTTATAAAGAGCTTGTGTGCCATTGCCTTCAGAAAATAGAACTCTTCATTTATTACAAAAGTTGAACAACTCTCAAGCAAAACACACAACATTGTTTTATGACAGCAGTCTTCACTTTCTTCCATTGAGATATTTAAACACTTTCTAAACCAAGCATATGCCTCATTTGCGTTATATTGCTTATTATGCTGAGTTTTATATTTTTACTGTACTATAATCAGCATAGCCAATGCCCTTGCCGCAATGGTACCACTGGTTCCCATCAGATCACCGAATTTAAGCACTGTCGGACTTGGCTAGCACTTGGATGGACGGCCGTCCAGTCTGCCAAGAACTGTTAGCCAGCAGGGTACCCTCAGCCCTTATGAGTCAAATTGAAGGGCTGTTTGATTGAGAAGCAGCGGCTCCAGTCACAAAGACTGAAAATGGCCAGTAGAGTGGTGTGTTGGCCACACACCTCACCTTATCTGCATCCAGTGATGCTTATAGGCTGAGGATGGCATGGCAGTTGGTCAGTACTGTTAGGGTCTTCCGAGACCTGTTCAAATCGAGTTTTTTTTTTTTTTTTTTTTAATCAACATAGTGTTAAAAGTATACAATGTTTATGTATTCTTTAGAATTGAAATGCCATTAACTAACATATTTCATGTCATTATAAGCCATCTCAATTTCACTGCATATTTCCTTGCTATGATTAAACCATATATTTTAGTGCCACAGACTGTTAATCTGTTTCTTCTCCTTTTTTTTTCTATTTCAGTGTGATACTCGTAAACAACTCCACAATGTGAAGCAGCTTAGAGTAGTGAGATATTGTGTAGCACCAGAATTTGCTCAGCATGCTGGCCTTACAGGATTAGATGTAACAAGCTGTACACCTGTAGTTGATACTGGTGTCATTGCTCAAGAGGTGCAGCAAGTAATACCAGATGCAGTCCGACCGGCTGGGGACATTGTTCTCCCTTCAGGGCAACGTATTGAAAACTTTCTTGTTGTAAACAAGGTAAACATCAGACATAAGTTCAGTGTAGTCATAACAGATTTTTCTCGATTTGCAACTCACTTAATAGGGTAATGTGTACTGCTAAGACATGCTGATTACACATTTATGTCTGGCACAGGAACGCATCTTTATGGAAAATGTCGGTGCTGTGAAGGAACTGTGCAAAGTCACTGATAATCTTGAAACAAGAATTGATGAACTGGAAAGAATGAACAAGAAACTTGTCAAATTAAAACGCTTGGATAGTCTGAAAAGCACAGCCAGTAGCATCTCAACAGGTAAGATGATTAGAAATGAAAAGATGTTGTGCTGTTGACTCTTAAATTTTGAAGACACTGTTCTTCCATTCCTTCCATCTTGTACATTAACAAACAACATTTACTGCTTTGTCAAAGGGGCTTGCACACAAAACTAGAGGGGACTCACCCCAGTTCATTTACAAGAGACATACAGGGTGTTTCGTAATTTATATAATATGCTTTTATGGGGTGTAGGGGGATTTAGTTTATAAAGTTTTGATAAGGAAGCCATGTCCAGAAATGTACCATGTGTGTAAAATAAGTTGTAAGATCAGGTGACTTTCAAATCTCTCACTTCATGGTATGCACACAGTGGGGATACTGAGGTCTGATCTGTGCACTCTACAGGAGTCCATGACATAGGCAATGCTTTGAGTACTCATCATCAAGTTCTCTTCCACATGCCCCCCCCCCCCCTCGCCTTCATCCCTCCCATCCCCCTTATGGCAGTTACTGTAATAGTAGAAGAATGCATGATCTGTAGGTGCAGCCACCATCAGAGGCAGAGGCACTGGATCACTGTATGTGGACATTATTGGGAAAGGCGGGGCAGGCAATATTGATGGAAGTTGCTGAGTCACCATGGGACCTGAAGGTCATCATACAGCTGCTGACCAGGATGGAGGAGAAGTTAATTTTCGTGGTGCTGCCAAAGTTCATGGGTGGAGGCTATGGGTTGTCATGGATACTTGATGGGTGGGGATCACCCCATAGATCCAGGTTGGCTGGTGTCCGAGCTTCTTGGCATGCACCAGGTTGCCTACTCAGAAGGGAGAGGCCTTGGTGACAACATGCACAGCTGGCAGACGTACCGCTACCATCTCCAAGTTTCCACACCCACTTGTGTATTTACTATCTCTTTGAAGTCAGCAAAAAGTCTTTAAGTGCTGTTGGATTTGTCTGTTTTTACCCATTGATTGTGGGGAATAAGAATTAAACACATCCCCACTAGCGAGTCTGTCCAGTCCCGTTTTTAGGATCTCAGTTACAGCCAGAGTTGCTGGTTGAGCTTTGAAGGATCACAGGACAGCTAACACCTTAAGGGTGATGTGAGCTTTGAATCATGTTATCTTTCCTAAACCAGCTTATTTATCACAGAAAAACTTACTTTAAGGGGCTGAAAGGTCCTTTGGATTTCATGGCATGTACTGTTTCATGAGGCATTAATCCAACTGCATGAAAAGGATCTGTTGCAAAAATATTGTCCACTTTGCAGTCAATTACCAAAAGAAAATTTGCTGGATGAGTGACTTTATTGTAAATAAGTAAAATGGGTAGTTTTCGTAGTAAGGGCACCTGGCAGTGTCTTTAGGCCCACAGGTTTGCGTAGGCTGTCTGCTAGGGCAGCATCCCTAAAATTAAATAGGTAAATTGGTTTAGCAAGGACACAAAAAGATGTGTCAGTAGGTAATTTCACTAGGTGCTTGCCTAAGAAAGCATCTAAGAAGTAATGCAGTACTGTTTGTAGTGATCCTGTAATTCTGGATCCGAGGTGGTCTATCACATTAAATAAAACTCTCTCTTCCAGGCAAAAAACTTTGGCCCCATTTGTTGTTGGCTAGCCACCCTTATTCTTAGTTTTAACTCTAATTTTCTTAACCTGTTGCAGAAAACTAGTTTCATAGTATTGTAAGAATATTTTTGTCAATAAATGAGTTTCTCATTTGCTCTTTATCCTCGGTGAACATATTCCCCGTGTTCATCCAGAATCTGAGTCAGCATTCTTGATTCTGTGAAACTGTATGTTTTCCTTCATAATTAAACCTCACTGAAGGAGATCCTTTATTGCTGCTGTCAGACAAACCACTTATTATGAGTCTCACACCTATTTAATGAAAAACAGTTGGATTTAGAAATAAATTATCAGTTGCTTTTACACAGTTTCCTTCTGCTCTTGTTTTAATGTGATATGGACAAGTACCTATCTAGCTGCACTTGTTCAGTTTTCGTGACTTGCAAATGATTTTATGTTGTGTACAGTACGTATGTGGAATTACCATAATATTGTTCAATTGCCTGTAATTATATTTCCCATTTAAGAAGAGCTTCTTACGCTCTGTTGGAAAAATCCTGACATATTATGAGCATTTTCCTCTGTGTTATCAAGGCTACTGTTTGTTTTTGCACTGAATGTTGGAAGTGTGAATATATTCATCTAGATACTTGGTCTTTCAGAAAATTTTATCTGAATGGGCCAGTGAAGATGTCAGAAATCACAGGGGTGGACAGACACCACTTTGGAAATTAGTAGTCAAGTAACTTCTTATAGGAAACATTCCAATGCAGATGATGCAGATTGTGGCATGATGTGGCTCTACACTTACACTTTCAACAGAATGCTTCCTCCAGGATTTCTTGTGTAGTTCAAAGAGTGACACAGTCTTCGCGTAAATATGGGGAGCATTCCCAATGATTTTCCTAATATCATCCTCAATTGTGCAGTTGAGGTTATGGTCCAAATTATTTCCAGATCTCTGAAAAATCACATGATAATTATGTATGCTTCTGTTTTCACCTTGAGCAATTTAACAAACTTATTGACAGTTGAGTATGGGAGGGTGTGATATGTTTGGCTCAGGTTTGTCTGAGCATACAGTTGGCAGTGGCAGCTGAGTGTTTCCTTTCTGGATACAGTTACATGCTGCTTGTTAATGTGCAGTACTTGGTTTGCTTGCCAGGGTGTTAATAGTCTTATCACTTTCCTGTGCACTTTCACTAGTTTATGACATTGTGTTGTATAAAATGAACATGCCACACAAAGGAAGAACGCAAGCAATTAAAGTGAATCACAATTTTTATGTTACCGGCTGCAAGCTTCCTCTGCAACTGACCGTGGTAACTGCAACCTGAGTTAGCAGAGTGATATGACAATGGTGCAGAGGATAGTAGGCATGACAAGCTACCTCACTGATTGGTTGTCACAATGGTAACTGTCCTGTAATAACTAAATATCAGTCTCTTCGTGAATCTGATCCAGGTATAACAAAATTTGTTTTTTGATATAGTGGTAAAGGCCTCAAGATCTGATCTTCATACCTTTGGGCTGTCAAACAATATTTCTGATGATGTGGCCATCAATACCTCCACTAATGCTGACTCCTGCCCACACCACTAGCCCTCCTCATGAATACTGAAATATTTCATACATAAATACAGGGCTCATTCACATGCCCTACTCTCTTCAGTTGTAAATGTATTGGTTATCACCATTACCCCAAATCATGACTCATAATTGCACAAAAAAACTGCTCTTGTCAGTGAGCTCTCATCTGTCATTTTCTTTGCCCAAGCTAGTGTTGTATTCTTAAGAGACCACACACTATTTGCCTAAATGCAAAAAAGCCAACATGCTACATGTTCCAGAAAATAATTCCAGTGAGCTTCTGCATAACTTTTAATCTTATGAATATGAGCATAATATGAACTCTAATACTCGAGAACCTAGATGTCCTTTCTACTTCGCATTTCTGTACATATGTGTCATGTGCTGTATGAGTTATCTGCTGTCTTATTGCTCTGTACTCATTTCTGTGTGTCTTGAAGGTAACCCTCAATACAAAGACTTATAGTGAGATGCATTTTATCTTTACAGTAACCAGTAAAGCAACGAACATTTCCGTGAGACATAGGCGCTGTCATCACAAGGAAGAAGTTGACTCATTGCCATGGTCCAATAAATTCATCCAGATAACAATCATAGTATTAGTTCTAATTATGGCACTGTGGTAAGGCACCAATTTACTTCTTTTATCGATATTCTAGGATCTACTACAAGTATGTAACTGATACTAGAAACTACTTTTGTTCACAGCCTTGTGGCAATGGCAACGTTATATTTTCTGGAAATACAAAGGAGGCCTCTAGGTAACTACTACCATGGGTAAGTCTATGTTAGTTTCATGATACTGATGAGATATTTCCCATATTGTGTTTCTCAACTTAATGTTTCCTTATGTTTCCACATGATAGTAAATTTATAAACATATGTTTACCTTACCCTTGATAATAAATATATGATATGGAACAGAGACAGGTTATGCTTGGCAAATTAAATGTAAATTAAACTGAAGACTTAGAGCATATCTAATAGTAATGTCCAATTTTATATTATTTGTAATTGTTCTATATCTGTATAAGTCACCACAGGACTAAACATGAATATGTACAAATAACTAAATACAAATAGAGAGAATCTAATCAGCCAGTCAGAGTTGTGCTTTTATGAGTCACTATGTAACATATTCCAATCATCTGATAACTTGTTAAGAAGTCAGAACCAATTGTAATGACATTTGTGTTACTGTATGCTGAAAAATACAATAAAAGACTCGGAGGAGAATTTTTAAAAGTGAACAAATGGTGACAAGCAGCAAAGTGAATTTAGAAGGACAGGTAGAACTGTCAGCCAACATTTTTTAGAGCTGCAACTTATATCAGTGCACCCAAGTCTGCATTTATGTTGACCAGCCATTCTTTCTATATATTTTACATTTTTGTTAAACACTCTTCATCATTAGCCTGTTGGCTTGGCTCTCATGTTTTGCATCAGTTACAGGTTGTAGGTTCGCTAATCTGATTATATTTTAAAGTTCCTCGTTGGTGCACACAGAATTGAAGTCTCACATCCTGAAAGTTTTTTAGATGGTGGTCTTGCAGTTCAATACCATTAAACCACATTTGAGTGATGACCAGTTTGCTTTACACTTCTGTTTATGTTTCACAACCACCAAAGTAGCACTTACATTTTGACATTATTGTCAGTGTAAACTTATCTTGTAAGCATCAACTTTCCACAGATGACAGTTCATGAGACAATAGTCACTTACGCACAGTTCTTAGATGAAAGGCATTATCAGGTTTAGAACAATTATGGTGACAAGAGTACAAAGTGAAATCCTGGAACTAAACAAGTGTAAAGGGTTAAACAACAAAAATAATTTTGGTTGTGGCCACACTTTAGTTACAGATAATTTGTAAATGAATGAGTTTCTGAAAAACTGAAATGGGCTACTGAAAAGTGGAAAATTATGGGTATCCAGTGAGTTAGATCTTTTTGTGCAGAAACTGTTATTAGCTCACACTATTCTGATGACTACATGCTAATGGGATAATTTCAATTATTGATATATCTTAAACAAAAGTGTTTTACGCAAATCTAAATATACAACAAGACTCGGCAGACTGAAAACTACCACATGAATAATAAAGTAATGTAAAAGTTGTGGAAATATTAATTTATCAGTTTTGGGTAAACATAATATTGGCATGAAACTTCCTGGCAGATTAAAACTATGTGCCGGACCGAGACTAGGAAGTTTCATATCATCGCACACTCCGCTGCAGAGTGAAAATCTCATTCTGGATAATATTGGCACTTGCTAATAAGGGGAAAAATAGTTTAGCTAATGAACCAAAGACACTTCGACTGTCACAATTTTATCAATAAACTTTTGAAGTATTTGTAATAAAGTTCCAAAATTTACTGCCCTCCAAGAAAGTTCTCATGCTCAAATCATTTTTGAGACTGAGAGCTGGCTGAAACTTGAAGTGGAAAGCTCCGAGATATTTAGCAAGTTGTGGAACATATATCAGAAAGACAGATTAGAGGCCATAGGAGGGGGGGCGTTCATAGCATTTGACAAAAACGTTGTCTCTATTGAAGTCAAAGTTGAGTGTGACAGTGAAGTTATCTGGTCGCTTATAAGAGGAGTAGGTGAAACTAAGTTAATTGTTGGATGTTTTTACCAACCACTCAATTCTGCTGTGAGAGTTCTAGAGTCATTCAAAGCAAGTCCACAATCAATAACGTGTAAATACCCAGACCATACAATACTAGTTGGAGGTGATTTTAACCTGCCGAGTATAGATTGGGGTATCTGTTGATTCATTTAGACTGGGATGTCTATTGATTCATTGCAGGGGTTACAGACAGACAATCATGCCAAATATTTCTAAACACTGAAAATGGAAATATCTTAGACCTAGTAGCTACAAATAGGCTGGACCTTATCGATAACGTCAGTATATAAACAAGGATTAGTGGTAATGATGTCATTACAGCAACTGTGATTACAAAAGTTAATAAATCAGTCAAGAAGGCTAGGAGCGTATTTCTGCTAGACAGAGCAGATAAGCAGTTATTAACATCTTACTTAGAGAGTGAAATGGCATCATTTGGTACCAGTAAGATGGATGTAGAGGAATTATGGGTAAAGTTTAAGCAGATTGTAAATTGTGGTCTGGAGAGTTATGTTCCTATTAAGTGGGTAAAGGATGGAAAAGACCCACCATGGTTTAATAATGAAATTAGTAAGATGCTGAGGAAGCAGAGGCTGTTGCACTCTAGGTTCGAGAAGGTTATGCACAAACGATGACAAGCGAAGGTTAGTACAGATTCGTACATCTGTGAAAAGATCTATGTTCGAAGCACACAACAACTACCACCGTCACACCTTAGAAAAAGATCTGTCAGAGAACCCGAGAAAATTCTGGTCATATGTAAAATCACTAAGTGGGTCCAAGGCTTCCATTCAGTCTCTTGTTGACCAGTTGGGGGTGGCAGTTCAAAAAAGCAAAACGAAAGCCCAAGTTTTAAATTTCACATTCAAGAAATTGTTCAGGCAGGAGAGCCATACAAACATATCATCATTTGACCATCAGACAGACTCCCACAAGGATGACATAGTGACATAGAAATAAGCATACCTGGGCATAGAAAACAACTGTTAGGTTTGAAAGCAAATAAGTCACCAGATCTGGATGGAATCCCAGTTTGATTTTACAAAGAGTACTCTATGGCTTTGGTCCCTCATCTAGCTTGTATTTATCATGAATCTCTCGCCCAGTACAAAGCTGAAGGTGACTGGAAAAAAGTGCTGGTGACTCCAGTATATAAGAAAGGTAATGGAATGGACCTTCAAAATTACGGACCAATACCCCCACTTCTATACTCTGCAGAATACTTGAACACATTCTCAGTTCAAATATAATAATCTTTCTTGAGGCTAAGCAGCTTATGTTCATGAATCAGCATTGGTTTTAGAAAGCATTGCTCATGCGAAACTCTGCTTACCCATTTCTCACACGATATACTGAGAACTATGGATGAATGGCAACAGGGAAGTGTGATAGGACTGCTGTTGTTCTGTATAAACATAATTGGTTTGGCAGACAGGGTGGGCAGCAGTCTGCGATTGTTTGTTGATGATGCCGTGGTGTAAGGTAAGGTGTCGAAGTTGAGTGACTGTAGGAAGATACAAGATGACTTAGACAAAAATTTCCAGTTGGTGTGATGAATGACAGCTAGCCCTAAATGTGGAAAAACGGAAGTTGATGCAGATGAGTAGGAAGAAGAAACCCATAATGTTCAGATACAGATTACTAGTGTCCAGCTTGACCAAGACAAGTTGTTTAAATATCTGGGCGTAACATTGCAGAGTGGTATGAGGTTGAACAGGCATGTGAGAACTATGGTAGGTAAGGCAGATGGTAGACTTTGGATAATTGAGAGAATTTTAGGAAAGAGTGGTTCACCTGTAAAGGACACCGCATATAGGATGCTGGTGTGACCTATTTGTGAGTGCTGCTTGAGTGTTTGGGATTCATACCAGGTTGGATTGAAGGAAAACATTGAAGCAATTCAGAGGAGAGCTGCTAGATTTGTTACAGATAGGTTTGAACAAAACTTCAGTGTTATGGAGATGCATTGGGAACTCAAATGGAAATCCCTGGAGGGAAGGCAGTGTTCTTTTTGGGAAATACTATTGAAAAAATATAGAGAACCAGCATTTGAAGATGACTGCTGAACGATTCTGCTCCCTCCAACATACATCGCGTGTAAGGAGCAAGAAGATAACATACGAGAAATTAGGGTTCATACAGAGGTATACAGACAGTTGTTTTTTCCTTGCTGTATCTGCTAGTGGAACAGGAGGGGAAATGACGAGTAGTGGAACAGGGTACCCTCCACCATGCACCTTACTATGGCTTCTGGAGTATCAATGTAAACTAGAATGGTAGCAAGTGAAGTAACTCCACCTTACAATTTTTAAAGGTATATGTAACTTACACCTTCCCATGTTTCCATTGTATGTATTGAGTCACTCACTGCATAAATCAGGGTAATATAGATAAACAAAAAGAAGAATCCTAGATATTAGATGCAGCTTTAGTGGAAGACTTCAGTAATCTGTTGTATCACTTCAATGCAGAGGGCTAATGTTAAGAAGTAATGTGAAGTAGGACAGACATATGAAACAACTCTAGGGAACACATTTAGATGACAGACTTGCTGAGATGATTGATTAGTGTGGTATGTTGCAAAACATGGCACAGTGCTGGTGTTCTTATCAGATGAACCTGATAGAAATTCAGACTCATTCTGTTAGGATTGTAACAGACAAGAGTACTGCATATCAGTATGTCAGATGTTCAGGGAATTTAAATGGAAATCATTGGGAGAAAGGGGCCTCTATTCTCATGAATCTTGTTGAATGAGCTTAGAGGATTTGTCTTTAATGCATGTTTTACAATATTTCTACTGACTCCATTGTATATCTTGCATAGGACACTGGGAATAAGATAAGAGAGATTAGGATGCGTACACAAGCATACAAACCATCTTGTTTGCCTTGCCATATAGATGACTAATCATGATACAAAATACATCCTGGCATTCAGTGTCCAGTGGAATATACATTTAGATGCAGTGTGAAGTCTTTATTTCGTGAGAAGACTAGAAGAGGGTTGGTCCAGCCTTGTGATGACAGCTGAGGAGATTCTTAAAAAAGTAGTGGCCCTAGTTTTGTAAGCAGGTGTTATCTTCAATATTGCCATCCAGAGGCATCTAATGAAAAGGATGAGGTAGCAGTTCTTTATCAGATTAAGTCCTGAGAAGTTAAGTTTTAGATTTTCTGGGATATCTGTCATTAACTTTATTGTTGCTATGTATCTTCTGCAGTTGCATTCAAGCAAGTGTTTTAATATAAGGATACATCCATTGAAAAACCTGTGTTTTCTTTCTAACAGGAAAAATTCAAGTCATCGTCATTCTCATGCACATTCAGTAGCACCTGCAGCAGCCTTCAGTACAAGGATACTAGATCCAAAGGTCCTTCCAACTGCTGTACCTGTTCCTGGCACTGGGTTACCTAATAACATCTTGCCACCTGCGCCCATGATGCCTGAAAGTATTCAACGAGTTCCTAAAGCCAAATTGTTGGATCCATCTGGCAAAAGCAGTACAGAAGCACTGGGCAGTGGTTCCAGGCAACCTGTGTTTGCTCCTCTCTCACTGTCAACACCCACTCTGGATGTCGCCACACTTCCTCACAACTGGAAAGTGGATCCTCCTGTCAATAACCATGTCAGTGGGGAGTTCATTGACCCACCACTAACTGGCTCACGGCTTACACCATCACCGATTGGAAGGCCACCGCATTGCACAAGTGATGCAGAGATGGAACCTAATCTGTGTTATGTAAGATGACACAGATTTTTATCTCTTTTAGCATATAAAAAATAAATAGAACATTTTATTTAGGAGTAAGCAAGTATTTTTAAATAATTAAGTGCTTTATAGAAGGAGATTTCATGACTTACTTTGAAAATGAGATTTCTTAATCTTTTATATGTTCATGTCCACAACTTGGCACTTCCCATTCTCGCTGCCAAAGATCTATACATTTTTTTCCTTCTTCTTTCAATGCTTGTAGTTGACAGGTCTTAACAAATATTGGAATACATTCTCCCATTAATTAATCTAGTTTCAAAGTAGACAAAGTTCACTTTTTTAAAGTTGAATTTTTCTGGCTGTGTGGAATCTCTTGCAAATAAATGGTAAGCTTAGCACAAAAATATGCATGCAAGCTTACATTCATTTCTCAAACTACAAAGTTGCTTAGTTTTTTATCTTACAAATTTTCACAGTATGAATAAAAAGATACTTATAATTCTCTTCATTTCCAGCCTATTTGTTGTGATGCTTCTCATTATGAGAATATGGACCAGCACATTGACGTATTTCCTGCAGTGTCAAGTGGGAGTGGACAAACTCCACTTTCTTCTTATCGTTATGGTAAGTAAGCCAGATACATTCTCTGTTATTCTCTGTTACAGTAAATGTTTAAATACTGCATCCAACTTTGTAGTTCAATACAAATTTCTATTAGATACTGTTTGGTACCACATGTCAGTGTTTCTTCTTGTTCTAATCACTTGTGGAGTATGATATCAATAACTGTCTAAATGCCTTTGTGCATGCTGTGATCAGCCTAATCTTTTCTTCATAGTCCCAACAGCAGTGAAAGGTAGTGTGCTGAATGATGTCTCTACATTATTAACTTATCACTTGCTCTTGAAACATTGAAAATAGGAGTTCAGTGTGGTTCAGTGGCAAAGTGCAAGACTGAATTGAAGTGTCTCAGGTTTGATTATCAGTCAATCACTTTTTATATGTCACTTATCAGTTCTTTCACCTCTGGCAGTGTTTGTTTAAGTGAAAAATTCTGAGTTTCTCTGTAGCTTGCAGTTCACATTAAACAATGCGTCCCCTGTAAATAGCCTTCATGGGTTTGCCACTGAGTGATGTTGTGAAAATTCCACAATATTTCCTCAGAGCAACTGTTTGACATCTTCAGGTGGTTTAACCTTGTTGGTGGCTAGGTATGACCGATGGTATCAGTCGTACCCAGCCACCAGCAAGGTTCATCCACCTGAAGAAGTTGGACAGTTGCTCCAAGGAAATATTGTGAGATTTGCACAATTTCATTCAGCAGCAAATCTGTGAAGACTATTTACAACATATCCACTGGGAAAGCTTGAAAAGTCACACTAGGCCCCCTTTATTTATTTATTTATTTATTTATTTATTTATTTATTCATTCTATCCATCTGTAGACAATATAGATTGTATGGATGTTGTTAACAAATACATATATATGATACAGACACAAGGGTATATAAAAGTACAATTGCATTTCTTAAATATTAACAATAATTATTTGTCTTACTGTGTTTCATGATTATACATCATGTACCACTCTGTTATTGAACATACCAAAGAAAGCCCCTAGTTACAGTACTTAATCAGTCACATTGTTAACATGTCAACAAATACATTGTCAATATATATATATATATATATATATATACAGCCACAAGGATATATAAAAGTACAATTGCATTACCTAAATATAAACTTAAATTATTTGTCTTACTGTGTTTCACGATTATACCTGATGTACCACTCTGCTATTGAACATACCAAAAAAACGGGCTACTGTGGTCATGCAAATTAAGATTTTCCATGGTATACCCAAATTGCTTAATGCAAACAACAGTATGATTTCTTCCAAAGAGGATGGATAGTTTCCTTCCCTATATTTTCCCAGTCCAATTTTATGCTCCATCTCTAATGACCTTGTTGCTGCTGGGTTGATAAACTCTAATCTTACTTTCCGTCTATCTCTTTGTCAGAATACGAGCACTGTGATTCATGGACATGAATGGGTTCTGTGCAACACTTTTATGATATTTTTTTAACAAGTCTTGTTAGTTTTGCATAAAGCGTGGCAATTTGTAATTTACAGCTGAATAGACTAACAAAATGTAATAGTAAAATGTTTACAAATAATGTACATGGACAAAATGTATAGACTCACCAAGTAAAAATTACTGTTTCAATATGCATTTGTATAACAGCATCTTTTAATTGACCCTAAAACATTGTGTTTCAGTGCATTTCGACCACACCATGAAACCATTTGTCACAGAAACAGCAGTTACCGTTCCTGTCATTCATCCTAAGATGGCTAAAAGCACACATTCAGCACCATCTCAGGAACCTACTCTGAGCTCTATGGAGAAAGAGGTAAAACACTGCATATTGTAAATTAAAAACAATTTTTTGTAGCATAGGTAAAATCTGTTCTCATAAATATTGTTGTGATGGATGGGTTTCTCTAATATAAGGGTCAGTCAATTGTTATCTGCAGTTTAGTTATATATTTTTGTTTATTTTGGTAGTACTGTCATTTTACGTCGATGACGCATGCTTTGTTTGTTCGGTGTTATATCTTTACCATTTTCAAGTTGCTAGGTAAGTTCCATTATCACTGCTGTGCTGTTAATCATGGCTGCTCCACTGTCTATTTGCACCAGAGAAGAGCAATGTTCAGTGATCTATTTTTTGTGGTCATACAGCGCATCAGGGGCCGAAATTCATCGAAGACTTTCGGTACAGTACGGGAACAGTGTTTTGCCACAATAGAGTGTCTACGAATGGATTGAAAAATTCCAAAATGGTCACACAAGTGTTACACACAGTGAAGGAGATGGATGACCATTTACCACCACAAATGAAGAAACCATTGAGCATTTATGTGAAATGATTCTCTTCGACAGATAATTAACTATTGATGAAGTGGCACATTGTCTGCAAATTAGTCACGGTTCTGCCTATGAAATCATCAACAACAGACTTGGGTTTCATAAAGTTTGTGCAAAATGGGTCCCAAAACAACTCACATAGTTGCATAAACAAATGCACTTGGACATCTGCAAAAAAACATTTGGATTGTTATGGCAACAAAGGGGACAACTTCTTAGATGGGATCATTACTGGTGATGAAACATGGATCCATCATTATGAGCCAGAGAGTGAACAGCATATTATGGAATGGAAACATCCAAATTCGCCATGCAAGAAAAAGGTCAAGACCCAACAGTCGGCAGGAAAACTGATGCTTATGGTTTTTTGGGATGCACGAGGTCCAGTACTGGTGCATTATGGACAAAGGGGCACAACAATAAACAGTGTACATTACAGTGAGATGCTTACTGCCAGGCTAAAGCCTGCAATTTGAAGAAAACACTGAGGAATGCTGTCAAAAGGTGTTGTGTTGTTGCACGACAATGCCCATGCGCATACTGCTGCCCACATTGTAGAAACACTCCAGAAACTCAAATTTGAAGTACTGGATCATCCTCCATATAGTCTTGATCTTGCCCCTTCTGACTATCACTTGTTTGGTCCACTCAAACAGGCATTAAGGGCCATCGATTTGCCTCGGACGAAGCAGTGAAAGAAGCGGGTGCATTCCTGGCTCACAGCTCAACCAAAAACCTTCTTTTATGAGGGCATCAGGAAGCTTGTACAATGATGGACCAAGTGCGTTGAAACACAAGGAGACTACGTCAAAAAATGATGTTCTTGTAAGTTTCATGTTTGATTACAATAAAATTTTATAACTACTTTGCGGATAATAGGCTAATTGACTTACCTTCGTACGTATTGACCTAGTGAGCTATGACTCAGAACTTGCACTAGAATTAATATTTATTCTTACCAATAAATGCGTAAACATATTTAGAGAAAGATATGAAACAGAAGAGCAATTTAAGCATGCTGGGAGATTTCTGCCGGAATGTAAAATTAAAATTCTATATAATGTTCAGAATCTAGGTGTTGCACGAATGTGACTTTCACTATAAACATGTGAATGGCAGGATGTCTCTACATATTTATCAACAACTATTGCCATGATGACAAATTCCAAAGTAGATTTTTGGAATCACACGAAAAGATTGTAGATACAGTTTGGAATAATTGTTGTGTCAAGTGGTGTTGCACAGAACTCAATACCGCTTACTTGTATTTAAATGCTAAATGAAGAGTGGTCTCTGTCACTTTAGTGACAAACAAGAAATACTTGCCTGAGCATATGAGAGACATGCAAGATGTTTATATCACCTGTGCTGTTATTACACTTAGGAAGGTTTTAAAGGCGTACCTGGTAGTTAGCCTGACTCATCTTTATACTCTCTGAGTGGTACCCAGCCAAAATATTGATTCAGTAAGTTCTGAATATCAGCCTGAAATACCAAAAATTTGAATAGTCAGTCATTGTTAGGGCTTTATTCACAACAGTCATTCATTATGCGAGTCCTATATTTTAAGACCAACCTACAGCACTAACTACTTACTGAAAATGTAGTTTTTAAAGGTAGCAAAGTATTTCTGAACTGTAATGCATTGGTAGTCAATGACTGCATGTAACTAGCTCAGTAGTCCACAGAAACTTTAGAAAAAAAGTAACTCAGTTAACAAATAAAAATGTTGAAATAACAAAAGACTCAGAAATTCAATTGGAATGGAAAAATATGAAAAGGTATAACAATGAAAACAATCAATTTTTGACAATATAATGTGATAATGTGATTTGATAGGTGAAAAATCTACTCACCAAGCAGCAACATACCACACACATAAAAGAAGGTTGCAATTAGGTAAGCTATTGGAGCCAATGGCGCCTTCTTCAGGCAGAAGGGTTGAAGGGGAAGGAAGATGGGTGAAGGGAAAGGACTGGAGAAGTCTAGGAAAAGGGTTAGATTTTGGAAACGTCATCCAGAACCAAGGGTCAGGGGAGACTTACCAGTTGGGGTGAGAAGGAAAGACTTTTCCAAAATCTACCCCTTTTCCTAGACCTCTCCAGTCCTTTTCCTTCACCCCTCTTCCTTCCCTTTCAACCCTCCTGCCTGAAGGAGGAGCCACAGGTTCTGAAAGCTTGCCTAATTGTAATCTTCTTTTACATGTGTGTTCTGCTGCTGCTTGGTGGGTAGATTTTTTTATTTTTTTATTTATTATTTTTTTTTAATGACTTAACGACTTTTTTGTCTGAAGGCTTTAATGTTTAGCAACTCAATACCTCCTCTGTACAGTGAGTACAGGGTGTATATGACCCGGAACAACCAGGAGATCTGGAATTTTTTCATCCGCAAGAAAACTGGGAAAAACCTGGGATTTTTTTAGAATTCAGGGGATTTTTCATTGTTTTCGTTTTCAGTTAAATTTTTGTAATTTTGACTGGTAAGAATCGATACTCTAACAAAGTATGTTACTGTATCCCACTACTGCAGAATAATACTGTCGCAATAAAACATGAACAAGAGAAAAAAACGAAAGTGAAACTTAATTTGCAAAGGAAATGCTCCACATACAACAACAAAACACAGTGCTCATACAAGCGTCTCACAACAGCAAAATGTGTCAAAGCCTTTTGGAAGACTATGCAGTGCTTCATAACAACAAATTGCCTCCGATGAGCATGACATCCCAACTGTTTATATTAGATTCGTTTTAGCAGTTACGAGCAGGCTCATGCGCATTTGCAGTTGAGTCATGTATGAGTAGTAACTTCTCCCGGTTCTGGCTAAAGAAATGTGGCTCTTGGCCATGTAAGCAGTTGCAGCAAGCAGCTAAATATTACTGGGAAAAATTTTACTGGTGCACCCAAGCTGCCAGGTTCACACATGTGCAACAGGCCCAGATGTAGGACAGGGGGCGAGGTGCCAAATTCATATTCTAGAGGAAAAAAATCTTCTTTCACAAAGCGCCTAGCATCCAGTGCACATTGGTCTATTGATTATTCATATGATTTTGAAACACATCGCTGTTGGATTTTGAACATTTTTGAACACATTCTATGTTGATTTCTGAATGAATCGTAAGTTGATTTGTGAATGCGTGCATAGTTTACATGACATCTCCGTCAGGGGAATCCTCGTCGCATCTAGAAACAAACATTCTGGCAGACAAAATGGGCTATACGAGCTGAGCGGTGTAAAGCTGAATGGATGAATGCCAATCACCATCTGATTATGTAGTTGAATGGGTTTACAAATGGGGAATCCATGGTTTCAGACTACCAGAGTGGAAATAAATGACTAACAAGAATAACAAGTAAGAAAAATTATGTATTATCTTCTCGGTGTATCCAAGGAAATGAAATTTTGACAAAAATTTTTGGCCCGATCACCATACTAGTAAGGGCCAGTTGTACAGTCCCCGGCTAGCAGCCTCTTAAGTTCTATTCTGGAATTAGCACGGAAAACACATTGTACAAACACATAACAATGCCTAACCAGAGAATAATCACGGGATAACAAAACCAATGATTCTGGCAGGGTTAATGAAGTTAACCAATGAATAAGTTTTGACAGTGGCAGGAATAGTTACAGAATTAGTGATGTCAAGATTGTTCGGTAGAATGAGGAAGGAGAAGAAATGGGGACATCACACAAATTATGGAAGAATATGACGATTGCAAATTTATATAAAAATTTCATACTATCATGTTTCGACCTCATGCTTGAGAAACTGGAGCATGTGAATGAAATGTGAAACTAATTTCTAACATAAAACTTTTTGCTTGTAGTAGGCCTAATTCATTTGATATTGGTACTTCATGAATTATATTCTGTCGTGTTATAAAAATGATCATTTGTGCCAAAGCAGTCTTTTTTATTTGGTGTGTGCTACATTTTGTTTTATCTAGCAGACGGTGACAAAACGGACGTAATTAGCTCAAGAAACCACACCAGTCTTGAGTACTACTTGTGTTAACATCTTTTTCAGTATTATACAACAACATTTTAATTTTTCATGTAGCAAAATGTTTGAAGTACTTTGATGAGGTAATAGATTCTTTCGCACAAAGGAAAGGATACCATGTAAAGCTGTAGCAAGATTAGATAGAAAAAAATGTTAAGTGCTAAGGATTGAAGAAATGTGTATTGTCTTGCTTGTCTCTTGTCTTTACTGGTTTTATGCAGTGCTTTTTTTCTAAAAAAAAAAGTTTGAGGGTACTCTGACATTCGATATAATGCAGCGAAAATTACTTATACCACTTATATGGGATACCACCTGTCTGCTTTTAGCCATGACGTCATCAACATCATCATGGAGTGGGACCGTAGAGACATATATCAGTAGCTCGACGTCTGAGCCTACACATATCTGTTTAGCACTACCACCACCCACTATTAGCGGGCGAGGGCACTACATCCTTGTTTAACTGGCTGCCAGCGATTCAATTGTCGAGAACGGTTGCCGCAGCTTTGAAATACTTGAAACAGTCAATGACATCGCTTTTCCCACCAAAAACTGCACTGGTATCGTTCATATTGCAATTACCAACACGAAAAAATGAAACAAAAACTTTATGTCCATGAAAGAAATCTTTGGCACTCTTCCAAGTTCTCAACATCATAAAAAAATTATTTTGTCAACGAAAAAGTTTAGGGGTACGCGTCCCCCAGGTTCCCCCAGAAAAACAGCACTGGTTTTATGTATCCTATATTTAATTTTATATCACACAAAACAGAACGTTATTAGCTAATAGACAATAAAGAGTGCAAATTTTCTGAAGAACTTTTGTTCTCCCGATTACAAGTAATCCCATCCAGTATTAATAGTGAGGTTTTTTTTTTTTTTTTTTTTTTTTAAGAGGGGCAGGATGTCAAACTGGCTGACAGGGAGCAGGAAAGGCACCACAGAACATTTTAATTTCCACTGTCCTGAATATACGAGGGTTATTCCAAAAGTAAGGTCCGATCGGTCGCGAAATGGAAACGACTATGAAAATCCGATAAAGCTTTGCACAGATGTGTTGGGTAGTGTCTCTAGTATAACCCCAGTTAGCATCACATCGCTCTTCTCATTTCTGAGCTCGCAGTGAGTGCGTAAAGATGTCTAGAAAATAGTGTCTGCCGCCAAGTACGAGGGCCTGGTGAGAAATTTCGCCTGAAGCTATGCAGCCAACATTACATAACTGTCGTGCTGTTTCGTCTTCACGACAATTCTCAGCCGCATTCTGCAGGGGCAATGAAGATGCTCCTGCATCGTTTTCAAATGGAAATGTTAGATTACCCACAATACAGTCCGCAATTGTCTCCCCCTGCGTTTCATCTCTGGTCACATGAACCGCTGTCTTTGAAGACAACATTTTGACACAGACAACGAGGTGTAGGCCAGCGTGGAGAATTGGCGGAAAGCACTGGCGGCTGCCTTCTATGATGAGGCTATTGAAAAGTTGGTACAACGCTATGACAAAAGTCTAAGTCAGAACGGCGACTACGTAGAGAAGTAGCTGAAAGGTGTAGCTAATTGTTACAAGTAAAACATTTCTGATGTTCAATGTGGTTTCAATTTGGCAATCAATTGGACCTTACTTTTGGAATAACCCTCGTAGTTTGATGGCATCCATTACAACAGATACACATTTCAATTCCACAGAGTGAAATACAGTGATGTGCAATAGAAGAATGCTGTGTGGAGAAGCATGGCACTGCACTTTGGTACACTTAAGACCAAATAACATATCTTACATTCCCTCGAACCCATATGTTTAATGTATCAGACTCTTTGGAAAGATGTGCATTACAAAATGAACATTTTTTGAAAATTCAATTTTTTTTTTAAATTTTGACGTCCCATATCAAACGCTCGAGGGAGGGGAGCCTCTATTGAGTCTTGCCCCAGTTCGGAAATATCGTAGATCCAAGGCTGATGAGCAGAGCAGTCTTGAGTTACAGTGGGGAAGTGAGTAGTCTCCATGTGACCCATGTTTACATTTAATGATTTTCCTGTTTCCTCTTCGTTTACTGCTCTTGTGTCAAATGAAAACAAAATGGATTTCTGTGGCCGGGAGCTATCAAGTGAATTAAAATACATTCACATAATTATGGAAGTCTAAAATATGTTATTAGTTTATGATTTTATTTTATTTCCACCTTTCTGACAGTCAAGTATTAATCACATTGCAGAACAATGAAGTTATTTTTGTTGGTTTGCTAAAGAAATTTGGCTTTTATTAATCTTTTCCACTGAGGCAGTCAATGTATTTGAAATGAAGTGTTTAATTCCACACTATTGGCTAGTTTCAACTGTTTGCTGCATTTCAAGTGCATGTTTTCATCTTCTAGCACGTATGGCATTATGCCACAATAAAGAACCAAACATGAGATAATACAGTACTGGTACTCCAAGAAAATTTACATCCCAAAAACCACACTGAAAAGCTTAGTATCAGTTTGAGGCCTACTTCATTGGAAATCTGGACATACAAATGTGCACTTAAAGTATGCACTTTAAATGTGCACATTTTAGTATGGTTCACAAAATTCCAATACTCTTGGAGTATCCTCTGATGTCTTCTTTCTTTTATGACATAACATAAGATCTTTTAATGTTTTACACATACTGACATATGGACCTCCTATGTAATTGTAGCTGCGCAAGCGCAGTGGCACTTGTTATCAGGTGCTCTCTGGCCACTGCTGAAATGAACCCATTTCTAAAAGGCCACAGGAAAATATTGCAAATGGTGGTCTGAAAAGTGTTACTTTCACAGTAAACTTCCTTTTATGCAAGTTGAACTATGTGTGAGAATGTACGATGAGTTTCATAAATCACGGAGTGTTTGACTCCCATTTAAAAATCAGCTCTTTGATGACAAGTATTTAGAATAATTTCGAGCCCAAAAGATCAGAAATTTATGTGATAAGTTTTACAGTTCCAAGGGAAAATATACTGTCACATAACAAGGAAAAAGTGTGTTTTCACCTGGGAGAAAGCGTATTTTTAACTGGGAAATCCAGGAAAAATGTGGGAATTTTTTTTCCTTGTCCTTGTATACACCCAGGAATAGCAGTCTATCCTTTTCATATTGTTGTTATTCCATTCTGGATTTTCCATTGCTCAATAATTCAGTTGGCTTTTTTTCCTGAGTAAAAGCATAGATTATTATAGCAATTGCAAGGCTTTGTGTCACAATTTAAGCTTTGTGACAATGGCAGCACCTTGTTCTGTTTGGTTTTGTGTAATAGCTTCTACTTATTGAACAGGTGATCTGAATGATTCATTAGTCTTCTGAGAACCACAGCAGAAGAATTACAATACGAAATGTAAACATTAGCAAACAAAGATCACTACACTTTGAAAATGAAGTTGCAAGTATCTTGAGTTTATGAGAATCCATCAGGTGTGTTAACAGAACCACTTAATATAAAAAGTAAAGTACAACTATGTGGTAGCCTCATGTGAATGAACCACAGTCATCTAACAAAATCAATATCAAAAAGTTTTGCCACCTTATGTCGACTATATACTTATGTAGTCGTAAAAGACCCTGTTCTGTGGTGTATGTGGTGATCACTGGACCAAAACCAAGAAAAGACCAAAACCCATAGGCTCATAAGCAATGTGTATTTTATCGGTATGTTTTTTAATATAAGACCAGACAGATATGCATTTGTGTAACCCTGCAATGTTCTTAAATTTATAAATGACTTTTGGTAGGTTTTATATATGACCAGACAGATGTGCACTTGTGTAACTTGGCAGCCCCAGAAAATTTGCATTTCTTTTCAGTATGCTTTATATGTAACCAAGCAGATGTGCATTTGATATGACCGAAAAAATCTGCGCTCATACTCAAGATGTGTTTTATTGGTATTTTTATATATGACCAGATGGGTATGCACTGTGTAACCCTGTAATGTTCTTAAAATATATATCATCAGGCTGATGTGCTGTGTATAACCCTGCAGATCCCATAAAATATCTATGTATGATTGTATCTTATTATGTATAGGACCCCAGACAGATGTACATTTCTGTAATTCCGCAGTTCTCATGAAATTTGCATTTTCTTTTTGGTATGTCGTATATGTGACCAGGCAGATGTGCAATTGTGTAGGACTGCAGCTTTCATAAATTTTGTATATGTTTACGTGATACAGTAATCTCTAGAATCATGTACAAGCTCTAATGACGTAGTGTTACCACACACATAGAGCCTGTTAGCCTCTTCTGCTAACGCCATCTTGCGACACAGCCTGTAGTGTAAGAACAGAGCTGGAGTTGCAGTAGTACCTAGCTTGAGCTTGTATGTGATGCAGACACTTAACATTTATAATGCTATCTCTCTTGGACACCTATATGCTACTTACGACAGTTTGGTAAGGCCTGCATGTTATAGGCAACTATTAATATCACCATTGTTTGCCTTATGTTGAACCTTATGTGTCGTAAGGTATGTAACTAAATTTATATAATGGAAGGAAACATTCCACGTGGGAAAAATTATATATAAAAACAAAGATGAGGTGACTTACCGAACAAAAGCGCTGGCAGGTCGATAGACACACAAACATACACACAAAATTCAAGCTTTCGCAACAAACTGTTGCCTCATCAGGAAAGAGGGAAGGAGAGGGGAAGACGAAAGGAAGTGGGTTTTAAAGGAGAGGGTAAGGAGTCATTCCAATCCCGGGAGCGGAAAGACTTACCTTAGGGAAAAAAGGACAGGTATACACTCGCACACACGCACATATCCATCCACACATACAGACACAAGCAGACATATTTAAAGACAAAGCTTTGTCTTTAAATATGTCTGCTTGTGTCTGTATGTGTGGATGGATATGTGCGTGTGTGCGAGTGTATACCTGTCCTTTTTTCCCTAAGGTAAGTCTTTCCGCTCCCGGGATTGGAATGACTCCTTACCCTCTCCTTTAAAACCCACTTCCTTTCGTCTTCCCCTCTCCTTCCCTCTTTCCTGATGAGGCAACAGTTTGTTGCGAAAGCTTGAATTTTGTGTGTATGTTTGTGTTTGTTTGTGTGTCTATCGACCTGCCAGCGCTTTTGTTCGGTAAGTCACCTCATCTTTGTTTTTATATATAACTAAATTTATATGTATATATGTTATATGAGTGGAATCCAAGCCCACTTTTATAGTGTTTTTTGTCCTCCCTAGATCCGATGATGGCAGCTTTAGTTTCGCAAAAACCGGTAATCATGGAATAAAAAGAATTCCTGCGATCTTGGCTACCAGTTTATTGTTTTAGGATTGGTTATCCTCAAGCTGCACATAGTGTATTTATTGCTAGGTTTCTAGGGCTCTGAGACCAGATGCAAAATGCTACCAGCTTGAAGTCTACCTTTTTTTAACTGATTGAAAACTAGAGAAGCCATTAACAGCCAGTAGTACACATTTTTTTTATTCCTTAAGCTGCATTGCCTTAAAAGGTAAATTCTTAAAACAAGAAGAGTGGAAGTATACACCCATACACCATAGACTTCAATTCAAAGCAGTGGGAGAAAATGATGTTCGCAAAAAATGTGAAATTGAGCTTTTTCATCAGTTTATCTTGTGATGAGTTCATTTATTATATCTGCAACTATACAATTAAAAAATCTGTACAAATGTATAATCTCTCAATATTATGAAAAGGAAAGTTGCTACTTACTATGTAGAGAACATGATGAGTCGCACATAGGCACAACAAAAAGGCTGTGACAGTATTTTTGTTGTGCCTGTCTGCGACTCAGCATCTCCACTATATGGCGAGTAGCAACTTTCCATTTCATAATATTGCTACAGTCCATCCTGAGTTTTCCATAGTTTGAATGTATAATTTCTTATTCACAGGGAAGTAAACCTAAATCTGCCAAGCGGAATCAAAGAGAGGCAGATTACCTGAATGAAGTTACTGCTGGTAAGACAGTTTTATATTATTAGGCAGTACTGAATAATTTTAACAATGCTGAACTCTTATTAAGATAAACATAACTCTTGTTTACTAGGTGGCAACAGACAAGGGTATGAACAAATGTAACAAATACTATCATTTGGGGGTAGAAGTTTTTTCTTTTGATAATCAGAATGAAAGACTGGCAGCAATCAGAATTCATGAAGTAATTGAAAAAGTCTCCCTAAGTGAAGGGACGTGTAGCAAGAAAAGAGAGAACTTGTCACCATTTGTTCATTCTTATGTCTGCTGTATCTTATATAATAAAAGCTTATCCTTTTTTCACTTAATTAGTTGTAGTTTCATTTTGGGGATCTTTCCTTTATTGGTCACTTATTATGAAGTCTTAGCTATGAGGTCATGGGTTAAATCAGTAATGCAAATTCCTGACAGCCTAAAACTGTATGCGAGATCATGTTGTGAACCTGGATGTTTCCCTTTAGCTGAAAATTTTTTAGTCAGTTGAGATATCCAGGCATATGTCTTTAATCTGTCGTTTTCATCTCTTTATATGGGGCACTATATGACAACCTTGTCCTATATATGGAAGCTCTTATTCTGAAAACAGTTTCTTATAGTTTTTTCATGCTATGGAAAAAGTCACAAGTTGCTTCCAGTTCATTTCATTTGTTCACTCCTCTCCCATACTGCCTGATCTTGATACCTGTTCTCCCTGCGCTCCTCACTGTGCCAACAAAAAAAATTAATAAATTTTTTGGTAGTGCCATGGATAGTGTAGGATCATTTGTCACATGCCACTGCTTAATGGAGTGTAAACCATGTTGTTAACTGTGTTGCACATGAGGAATGCAGCCCATCCACATTGCGGTGTACTTTAGAGATATTTTGTAATGCATACCATTGTTTTAACCAAATTATGCAATAAACACAGAGAACCATCAAAGTTGCAATATTAATTACCTTTATTACTTGATGACTAGTTTTGAACTTAACTTCATTATCAAATTATCCAATAAGCTATGCAATAACATCCTATTAATTTGTACAGCAATTGAGGTGTACAGATGTTTTGTGCTATCACTCTGCCACATTGGCACTCATTGTTATCCACAGGAATAACTTTTGTTTTCCAGTGTTTTTCAATGAGAGCTGTTCCACAGCTTTGTGTGTGATTTTTTCCATGGAATGTAGCAGACAGAATATTTCATCAGAGGAGGAGCACACATTAATTATCTGTGACATGTGTGCTACTGTATGTAAACATACAGAAAATTCACTTGAGAAAACTATAAATTTATGAGACAGAATTCTGATCAGTACTTTCCTTCAGTAGGTGAAAGTCTTAGTACCACCAATTAAATTAAAAGAATACAAGAAATCACGCTAACTTTTGGAACTATCAGTTCTTTCCTAGGGAAGGTTGAAAAGAAAGGACAGGTCGCTGAGACCCCAGGATGAAGGGGACCGACCTGAATGAGACAGATGGCAAAAAAAGAGTGTATGGAGGGGGGTGGGATAGTGACCTTCTACCTCTCTTCTCCTTCTCCCCCATCCACCCACCCTGAGGAAGAAACTAAAAGTTCTGAAAGCCAGGATAATGTCTTGTACTTTTATATATGTTTGTTGGCAGTATTAAGAATTTTACGTGCTGAATATAAATATTTCCCAGCATTTTTGTCTCATTATCTTGCACTATGTGAACAGTTTAACAACGGCACAGATTTTGTCATCCTGTTTAGTTGAGTATCAAAGGTTTTCAAAAAATTTTAATAACGTCTTGTGTATCGGAGATAGAGGGCTGACACCAGCTGAGTCACACAAACAGGCACCCCACCCTTTGCCAATTATTTTTGAATGCTTAATTTTTGTATGTTTACATGATTCCTGAAATAAGCACTATATAATGTAAAATGTACTACCTTTCGTTTTGGTTTACTAACTCAATAACTCCTCTAGAGACAGCATTCAGAGCCAAATAGCCCTGTGTCAGTCCAGTTCTGAGAAGTTCAAGAAATTCCATCAAAGTGAAAAAATGTTAATGTGTTTGAATACACATTCCATATCAGAAATAGACTGTTACTTGTAAATTTTGTTTAGCTGATGCTGTATTGCATGCAATGTGTGGTCTGTGAGTTTGCCAGTGCAGTAATCCATCAGGATACAAGGTTAAAACTGAGGAACTCTTAAGTGCTTAAATACTGTTTACACAAAATTCATGTATTTGCCATTTTTTCTTTTTGTCAATGACTTCACAACAGCCATTGCAAAGTTTAGAAGTCAATTTGTATATTGGTTTTGTTTTGTATATACTGATGAGCCAAGACATTATGACCACTGCCCATTGTGACATTGAAAACCACCAGATGATATTTTTGGAACATGAGTCAAGGAAAATGTATAAGCAGAACAAAGATGAACAGCAATCATTCTAGTGATGCTACAGCACATGAATGGGGAAATCCACCAACATAAGCAACTTTTACAAAGGATAGAGTGTAATGGCTTGACATCTGGAAAAGAGCACCTCGGAAAAGGCAAAGATTGTCAACTGTTCATATGCTGCTGTTGTGAGCATCTGTGATAAGCTGTTGAAGGACAATGTAATCACATGTAGACAATAAGATGTTGGACATCCACACTTCACCACAGAACATGAAAATGGGAGGCTTTCTACAGTCATAAGAAAGTATGGACAGTATTGTACTATAGAGGACTTTCATTTGGGCTTTCATGAAATCAGTGATGGTAATCAAAGGTATGGTCACAGCTTTGGACTACATGAATATTATTGCAGACCACTGACATCCCTTCATGTTTGATGCATTTCCCAATTAATATTGCACCTTCCAGCAGGATAACTACCCAAGGCTAGGATCATGCTGTAGGGGGTCAATGAGCATGATATTTGGCTAACAAATTTTCTTGATGTGAACCTGACAGAAAACATCTGGGACACTACTGGGTGTCAGCTTCATGCTCACAAACCACTGACCTGTAATTTGTGGGAATTGTGTTACCTGTGCATAGAAATCTGGTTACACTTACTTCCAAAAACTTACCAAAGGATGTGTTGAATATATGTGACATAGAATTGCTACAATGTTGTATTCCAAAGGTAGATGAACATGCCATTAAAGAGGTGGTCATAATGTTTAGTCTCATCAGTGTACATGCTCTTGTTGTTTTAATAACTGGTTTGAGGCATATCACCAATGCCACCAATCCTGTACAGTTGATAAAGATTACCAATTTTTCTTTATATGGTAGTCCATAAAACAGAGAATAGCATATTACGATATGCTGTATGTTTTGCAGTGGTATCTACTTTCTCGGCATATTTTCTGTTTTGAGCAAACTGCTCACCAATGCATTAGCGCAATTTTCTTGTGTTTCCTTACAGAAACAATTGAAAAATATATCCCAGTTAACTGTTTGACTGCTACAGATGTGCTTTCTGCATTCCGTGCTGAGCACAGCTTTGTTGTGGCTGAACTCCTTGACTAATGCTGCTACTTGTGCTGAGAGAAGGCATTTTGGATGCTATGAGATACTTATCATCTGATTTTAAGAAAACTGTTCAGTGAAAATACTTGATTTTTGCATATCTTAAAGTGAGATATCTTTGCTTGATAAAGGACTGAATTTCTCTTCATTATTCAGCATAGCAGCATTGCATGAAATTTTACAGAGTTTTTAAGAGGTAAAAATGCATTGCGTAAGCTTTGTGTATGGTTGTGTTTAAACATATCCTTAGCACCTGAGGAGCAGCAGACCATGACAAGTTAACTCACACACAGCAATCAGAGGTTTAATATTAGAGGATTCTTGTTATTAGAGTGTCCGCCAATGTTGCCCTTCCTCTGATCTAGCTTCAGTTTCTCCAAGTTCTTTTATCGTAATTAGATGAAACCCTACTATTTTGCCAGTGAGTGAAAAGTATGATAAATTAAAATTCATGGGATTTTCCCCAACCATCCTTTTTGGCAGTGTTTTCAGTCTCAAGTACATCTATGGGCCTACAGGTAGTTAACATTCATACTTCTCTTATGTTCCATGTGTTGATGAACAAGCAACATATAAATCTTTATAAAGTTGATTTCTTCTCAATCCCATTTCTCCTGTAGTTTGCTAAGTTGCACCCAGTACTACATGCATTCGCTTCATCATTGTGAAGCTAGAGGACCATGTCTGAGCTTCAGTACAAATCACTAATAAAAGTATATAGTTTTTTGGATAGAATAAATTGTTTAAAAGGTAATGCTTTTCACAAACAAGTGGCTTTCATCAATGAAAAATATTTAATGTGGATAATATTCACTGGAGGATGCGCTGTGAACTTTACTGGCAGTGATTCTAGATATGTATGAACTTTTTGCTCTGGTACCAATGGACTTGTCACTTAAGTGAAGCATTCTCAAGAGTAATATAATCAAAACGTAATTCCATTAAAAAATAGAATGTCCAAAAGTACATCTCCAAATCAATGATCATTTACCTTTAATTTTATGAGAAGAAACAATAAAGTTTGTCGTATCATGTATCTTTCCGCCTTGATGACTGAAAAATCACTAATAATACTTGCATATTGGAAATTGTCTACAGAAAAAATTATTTGTTTCATTTACTCTAAACATTCACCCTAATAGTTGGAATATCCTGAAAGATTACTATTTCCTACTTCATACACCTACTGGCTGCATCTACACTGTAAGACTAAAGGCTGTGCCATTTTCGTAACAAAACTAAAATATATGCCATTTGTGTAGACAAGACTGATGATAACAAATATTCTAATGCCAGTACTAAAGAACAGATAAAACATAAAGAAATGTCAAGAACATCAACATGAGGGCCCCAGTAGCAAAAGCCCACAAATACTCCTACTGAAGAGTCCACAAATGACAGGTACTGGGACAGTACCACAGCTATACACATCTTTAGCACTCAATGCCCACCATGTAGTGCTGCATCTTAACATGTGCACAGCAGTTGGGGGGGGGGGGGGGGGAGGTTAAATAAAATGCATTCATAAAATAATTCTGCTGCTGGAATGTACAAGAGCATAGGAATAACAATTGGGATTTTGGGATTCACTCCTGTTCCATTTATTGGGCTTTAGTCAGGCAATATACTCTTGAGAAGTGTGATGCGATATACTAAGGTAAGGGATGGAAGGAAGCATGAAACTAGTGAGAGGGAGAATGGGATGGTAATGAGGGAACATGCTGGAAATGAGAACTACTAGAGGCTGGCTATAGTGTTAAAGTATGTGTGTAGTGGATACTTAACACTTACAAAAGAAAAGGTCTATAATACTGGTAACGATTACATATAGAAGGGAAAATACAGTTGCACGTTGCTGCCAAAATGCATCCAGTGAGTTACGAGTGCAATGACAGCAGAAAGGGAAATACACTTTCCAGTCACATTAATATGACCACCCGGCAAAAGCTGGAATAACCACCTTTTGTAGCACTGACCACTACAAGATGTGCAGGAAGAAAGTCGGTGAGGTTCTGGAAGGTACTGACAGACATGTGAAACTGTTCTGACTACAGTGCTGTGGCCAGCTGTGCTAGGTTTCTCTGTTGAGGACCCATGGTGTGTACAGCCTGACTGAGATGGTCCCACAGATTCATGTCTGGTTTTCAGTCAGGAGAGATTGGTGGCCAGGGAGTATGGTAAACTCATCCTGCTGCTCTGTGAAACACGCATGTACACTGTGAGCTGTGTGTCAGACTGTACTGTCCTGCTGGTAGATGCCATCATGCCAAGGAGAAAACAGACAACATGTAGAGGTGGACATGGTCCTCAAGGAGAGGTGCATACTTGTGCAGTTTCATTGTGCTATCCAGAATGACAAGCAGGGAAAGCCCAGACCATAATGCTCCCTTCTCCAGCCTGGACCCTTCTGACGATTGTTACAGGCTGCTTGCTTTCATGTGTTTTATGCACAACACACCAACGACCATCTGTCCGATGGAGCATAAAACATGATTCATCTGAAAAGGCTACCTGTTGCCACTCAGTGGATGTCCAGTTGCAGTACTGATGTGCAAATTCCAGCATTTGTCACTGATGAACAGTTGCCAACCTGGGTGCTTCAACCAAGTGTCTGCTGTGGAGGCCGATATGCAGCAATGTTCACTGAATGGCCACTGAGGAAACACTGTTGGTAGTCCCTTTGTTTATCTGGGTGCTCAGTTGCTCAACAGTTGCACATCTATTTGCTCATACACATCTCTGCAGCCATCATTCGCTTGTCATTTATGGCCCATGGTGTACCAGAGTTGCCTCACCGCTGATATGGGATAGCACTATTTTGCCATATCGTCGCTAGGCAATGAAGACCTCGTAACTCAAATTGGTAAAATTTTACAGGAGAAACAAAAAACTAATTACTGAAATCACATGGGGACCTGATTAGTCAAATGTAGTGGTTCTGCTACACAATATGGATCCGATCATTGGTACATAAGACTTTATTATGCACTTCAAATTGTCTGCCTGTTTTTGGAGTTCCGAGGTTTTCACAGTTATTTTTCTGGTAGTGATGGAGATAACAGGCATGTAACGAGTGCGTGGTTAAAAATTGAAATGAATGAATGTTTAATTTGTTTTAAAAAATACTCGCTTAAACTTTGCATTATTTGTGTGTTATGAAACATCTGTAAGGATACATTATTACAGATATAAAGTGAAATGAATAATTTCACATTGATCAAAATATTGGACTCTGAATGTTAATAAATTACAGTGTTTAAAAAACATATAAATGATGTTGGTAGCTTTGATTAAATTTTTATTACTGTAAACATTTGTGCAGTTTATTAACATTTATTATTGTTACTATTGCTGCTACTATCACAATCACAGTCATAGGTGACTGTAAACAAGTTTATTTTACGGCTGCATTTTTTTAGGCATGGACATGTTCTCTCATTTCAAATGTGAGTCAGTGTGTAGCTTCTGAGTCATTTTGGACTTATGTTTCTATAAAATGCATGAGTATATTGGCAAATTCCGAAGCTGTTAGTCCACCTTCACTCTCATGACAAAGGTAACAATAACCATTCTTACGTTTTAAATCATGGATGGTAAAGTTGTGGACCTTCAGTTTGCTTTTATAGTACAGTGCAGATGCTTTTAGTCTTGGAGAAAGCAGAAGTGCTTGAAGGTCCATAGAAAACACTCTAGCTGATCCTAATTTATCACTATTTTTCGCTTCCGTTGCCTCAGTTTTTCAGGCCATATGCAAAGAGTATTCATTGTCTGAGAGATTGCCTGTCTGGTGAGAACAACAAAGATCGCACTGGTTCTTTTTAGGGGAAAATAAGTTAAGATTATTTTCATTGCATACTGTTTGTAAGCAGCTGGGATTTGTCCTCTTTTCTTGCAAAATGTAGTTCTTACTTACTCTGCCAGTTAGGTTCCAAGTAGAGTTTTGTGGAAGAACGACAGCAGTAATGCGATTCAAGTTTCGGCAACACTGCAAAAAAATCTGACGCTGTTTGTCGTCCACCTGAAACTTTCGTTGGTCTCTCCTGCATTTGAGGCCATTCTGCAAGTGTTCTTCTTGGTGCACTAGATGCCCATGTTTTGACACTCCATTCACCTAAGCACAAAGTATTCAGAAACATAGTCTTGCAGACAGTTTTTCTCTGTCCTTTTATTACAAAATTGTAATATAGTGTGTTAGAACAGTGAGATTTATTAGATTCTGAATTATTTCTGAGTCTTTTAACTGGAACGTAGTAGACATGGCTTCACCCTAAGACATATCCTGCCAAAAATGATTAATTATTAGCTGTCTCTGCTCTTCTGTAATATCCTTGAAATTCCTGTTCCAATTTAAGGAAGAATGTTTACAAGTACATCGTGATTTCATTTCCCTCTTACTTCTGCTCATTGTTGGTCTCTTTTTGCCAGACTCATCTTTTTGCATTACTATATAATCCTGTCCCCTCATACATTTTTCTTTCTGCAAACTTTGAAGCGATTGATTGCTTTTCCTTTTACGGCGCTGCTTAGTACTTTTTACTCCCACATCAACTTCGTCGTCATTGTCTTCCGTGCTGTTGTTACTTCTATGGTCATTTTTGTTTTTATCTGGATCAAACACATCACTACTGCTACTGGAGATATCATCCTCGCAGCTGTGTTCGAAAAGACTTTCAAACTCAGAAGTGGGATTCGTCTTTGTATTAGCTTATTTTTCCGCATTATCTATAGTGTAAACAATAACGTCTTCAATGTTATTTAAATAATTTAATCACCTCAACTTTCAAACAAGGATCTTACTTGAAGTTACAGCAATAAAAACTATGGTTTACCTTCATTTTGTAGGTATACTCTTTCTTTTGGTGGAGGACAAGGAGGAACCTGACTAGAATCTTCTCCCGGTGATTTTATACAATATGATCCGTTGTTGGCTTGTTTCACAAGGTGAAGAGTGAATTTACTCTTTTTACCCATAGCTGAAAACAAACTAGTTACTGTAGAATGTATAGCCGGCCAGGGTGGCCGTGCGGTTCTAGGCGCTACAGTCTGGAACCACGCTACCGCTATGGTCGCAGGTTCGAATCCTGCCTCGGGCATGGATGTGTGTGATGTCCTTAGGTTAGTTAGGTTTAAGTAGTTCTAAGTTCTAGGGGACTGATGACCTCAGAAGTTAAGTCCGATAGTGCTCAGAGCCATTTGAACCATTTGTAGAATGTATAGGATTCTGTTAAGTTCTACCAAGTGCAGTCTGCTTTACGCGCGATGAAAAACTCATAAATCAACATTGTATTTAAGGAAGTCATTATTAATTCTGTATATTAAAATACAATACATTTCTTTACCTAGAAATACTAACACGTACCTGTAGCAATAAAGCAGTGTTGGGTCTGTCAGTCAAAAAGGTTAGTATCACATCAAAAAACGTTTTAATCTTGGAGCATGTGTTCGCCCTTCACACTAACAATGGCGTTTACTGGAGATACGAGGTTTACGGCACAAACTACATATCACTGGAGATGTGAGTTTTTCATTATTGCCGCTAGATGGCGACACCGTACAACTCGAAGAAGGAAGGTTTCAACAGGGTATGCGGCATAATTGGCTACATTTGGTAATGGAGTTACTTGGATTTCTTTGTCAGATGGAGTTACGAGGTTTTCATTGCCTAGCGACGATATGCAGTATACTTTAACCACAGCGGCATGCCAAAAGTTTACAAACTTAGCCATTTTGGAAATGCATCCACCCTGGACCCAAAAGCCAGTGATATCAGATAAATCGCTCTGTTATGACAATGGCTGGGCAGTTTCTGTCCCCCCTCGACGTGCTTTATGTATCCTCCATTGTTAGTGCTGCCAACTGCTGACTGTGAGTGGTTATTGCACATTGACATCAAAAATAAGTGAAAGTCATGTTAATGTGACTGGACCGTATAATTCTTAATATAATTCAGATCATTTTACTTCATGTCTAATGTTTAATTGTTCCCTGCATTAATGAAACTTTGACTTTTCAATTTCAGAGACTGAGCAGCCCACAATAAGCTTAGTGGGAACCAATTTCAATCAGACATTGACACCAGCGTTCCTTTATGAAAATGTTGACCTGTTTTCAAATGATTTGAGAGCATGGAACCACACTTACATAATACCACTGAGTAAATATTTGACTGATAACTACATTGAGCTACGTTTTCAGTAAGTATTCCTTTATTTACACCTTTAGATCATGCAAGTGTGGTCAGTACAATTACTAAATTAGTATAATTATGCAATAAGTTTTTGAGTAAAGAAAGTTCCATTATTTATATAACTTCAGATTAAAGTCTGCACAAGAAACAGTAATAGCAGCAGCAGTGTAATATTTGTGAAAACTGCAACACTCAGAAATAATAGGTTGAATGTATTCAAACTCTAAGCATGTGTAGGATTGTATACTACCAGTAACTAATCAAGGACCATATCCCAGGCACCTTTTGTTGTTGTGGTCTTAGTCCGAAAACCGGTTTAATGCAACTCTCTGCGGTAGTGTATCCTGTGCAAGCCTCTCTTTCTCTGTATAACTACTAGATTAACCTGCATCCCCCTTCAACCTGCATACTGTATTCAAGCCTTGGTCTCCTTCTGAAATTTCTGCCCCCTCCCCTCCCTTCTAACTTCTGTCCATTACCAAGTTGGCAATTACTTGATTCCTCAGGTTGTGTTCTATCACTCAATCCCTTATTTCAGCAAAATTGTGCCATAAATTTCCTGTATACCCAATTCAATTCAGTGTCTACTCATTAATTGTTCAGTCTACCCATGTAATTATATGAGTTCTTCTGCAGTGCAACTTTTCAGAAGTCTCAGTTCTCTTCTTGTCTGAACTGCTTAGATTCATTTTTCAATCCTCACAAAATTCTCTTTTCCAGAAATGCTTTTCTTGCTGTTGGCAGCTGGACTTTCATATTCTCTTTATTTCAGACATCATTTCCCTTCTCAACCACTGTTTGTATTTAATGTGGTTCAATTCAGCCTGGGTTCTCTATAATTTTTAACATCTAGTTTCCTCTCTTCTTTCATTATACTTATGCATTTTTTCCCCCAAATTTAAGCTGTCACAGTGCTTAACAGTGAACCATAACTCCAATTCAAAATGTTACTTCACAAAGGAAAACTCAGGAGTATTGCTCCAATGTAATTCTCATATGACTGAGAAGATGACTGAAGTAGACATGAGTGTCAGTGTCATTGTAAAACGGTCGAAATCGTTAAAATGGAATGAAGCTTCTGGGTGCAATGGAATCCCTTTCAGATTCTATACTGAATATGCAGCTAATTAACTCCTCTTGTAATTTTAATTTGTGATGGATCCCTCAAACACGAAACAGTGCCCAGTTGTTGGAAGAAAGAATAGGTCAAATCCATCTGCAAGTAGGCTAGCAGAAGTGATCCCCAGAACTTCTATCCAATATCCTTGACATCCATTTGTTGTAGAATTTTAGAACATATTCTGAGCTCAGCCATAATGGGTTATCTTTAATAGAATGACCTTCAACGAGCCAACCAGCCTGGATTCTGAAGACATGGATAATGTGAAACCCAAACTGCACTTTCCTCGCATGATATACTGAAAACTGTGGATGAAGTCAATCAAATAGATGCAGTACAAGGGATGGTTGAAAAGTTTCTAGCCTGATATAGTTACTGTAATGTCTTGCACCTGCTTTTCTGGTGACCCTTTGTGGATATCAAGCCAAATTTTGTGGCTTCAGCTTCATTAGTTTTGCCACTAGGGTGCAATGTATACCATAGTGTAAGCAAAATCGTGAATATCGACAGAATTAAGAACCATGCTGTGACTGAATATCTTCATTTGAAGGGAATGACACCCAAGGAAATTGCAGAGGACATGTGGGATACATTTAAGGAGAATGCTCCATCTTATACAACAGTGAAAAACTGGATGTCCAACTTCAAACGTGGAAGAACAAGTGTGGAAGATGTGCCAGGGAGCAGAAGGCCTGTCACCATTGCCACTGATGAAACAGTGACTGCAACTCACAATACAATTTTTCAGGATCATTGAACATAAGAGACAGGACTGATCCACCATGGTACACAAAACAAGTCAGAACACTGTTGCAGAAGCAATGAAAAAAGCACGCCAAATTCGGAAGAACGCAAAATCCCCAAGACTGGCCAAGTTTCACAGAAGCTCGAAATTTAGTGCGGATGTCAATGCGAGATGCTTTTAATAGTTTCCACAATGAAATATTGTCTCAAAATATGGTAGAAAATCCAAAGAGATTCTGGTCGTATGTAAAGTACACCAGTGGCAAAAAACAGTCAATACTGTCACTGTGTGAGAGCGATGGAAATATTACCGATGATGGTGCCACTAAAGCAGAGTTACTAAATACAGTTTTCTGTAATTCCTTCACAAAAGAAGATGAAGTAAATATTCCAGAATTTTAAACCAGAACAGCTGTTAGCATGAGTGACATAAAAGTAGATATCTTAGGTGTTGCGAAACAAGTCAAATCACTTAAGAAAGGCAAGTCTTCCAGTTACAGGTTAAATAGTTTAATCCTACGCGACGCGACGCGGAGTCTTCGAGTATTTGCTGCACTAAATAATTATAAAAAGCGTTGTTATTAAGCTATTTTTAAATGTGTACAGGTGTTATAAATATAAGTGTTGTTGAATTAGTGGAAGTGTTAGTGAAGTATAAAATAAGATTAAACGGGGTAAGAAGCGTATTTTTCTTCTCGCGCCTGTAGCACGAATCCTAGGCCTAATTTCACGCACGCGAATCATAGGTAAGCAGTGAATTAAACTTATAGATAAACGTTTCCAGTTGGTATAAATATAATATAAGTGTTGTTACATTAGTGGAAGTGTTAGTGAAGTGTTAAAGAAGATTAAACGGGGTAAGAAGTTTATTTTCTTTCTCGCGCGTATAGCACGGATTTTAGGCTTAATTTCACGCGCGCGTATCTTAAGTAAACAGTGAGTTATATGTAATCACCAGTTTTTTTATTCAGTACTCTTTCAGTTTATTTATATCTGCCTGAATAGTTTCTAGGGTCCTTTGTTTACGTTTTAGTCATTACTTAAATCAGCTTATACGATTTCTGTTTTTACCATGAGTGAGAAGTGTGTGACATGCCGTAGGATCATTAGTTCCGGGGTATGGTGTGATGGGTGCTGTAGTTTCTTTCATTGGGGCGAATGTAGTGGCGTGGGAAATGGGGACATAAATGAGGCTCACCAGTGGTATTGTAGGATCTGTAGTAGAGATAGGAAAATACTGGAACAGGAAGGGAAAATTGCAGCTCTTCAAGCTGACCTAGACAAGGCAAGGGAGGATCTGGACAGGTTAATGAGGGAGAAGGGTGAACAGAGGTGGGAAGTGGCAACAGGTAATAGGGGGAACAGGCAAAGGAGAGCATCAGACAGCTTTGTCATAAATCTTGAAAATAGATTTGACCTGTTGCCTCAGTCAGAATCGGATGAGCCTCATGTAGCTGAAGCTGTAGAAAGGGCACAACAAGCTTTCAAGGACTTGAAAAAGGTAGGGAAATTTGTAAAGAGAAATAAAGTTCTGTTATTAGGTAGTTCCCATATTAGAGGTGTTGGCCAACTACTGCGGGAAAATCTAGGTCCAGAGTACCAGGTCACAAACTTTTTCAAGCCTAATGCAGATCTGGGTCGGGTAACAGAGGATGTAGGTGCTTTATGCAAGGATTTCACAAAGGAGGATGCCGTGGTTATAGTGGGTGGTCTGGGAAATAGCATTGGCAGAGACTCTGAATATTCCATAGAGAGTGACCTGGTGAAGATAGCGTCAGCAACGAAGCATACGAGTGTGGGATTTGTGTCTGTGTTGAGACGCTATGATCGGCCTCATTTGAACTCTTCCGTAGGGAGGGTGAACTTGAGTTGGAGTGGCTGCTTAGGATGGATATAGGGTCCTATATTGGTTTGATTCCTGTGGATGCTATCGATAGGTGGGACTACACTAGGCATGGCCTTCACCTCAATAGGAAAGGGAAGGGAAAACTGTCTGGGTTGATTGCAGAAAACTTAAGGGGGGACACTGGCACAAGTGGTAAAATACCAGTGGTCACAAGTGTCAGAGGGATGCCTTTTTTAGGATAGGGAAGGGGGAAAGAAAATGAGTTTTAAGAGAGATTGGCAGACATACTCAGTTTGAGGAAACAGATGAACAGGAGTCAGATTTTATCATACAGCCTCCATTTAAACAGTGTTTAACAGAAAGTAATCAGAAACTGCCAGTTCATCTTTGCCAAAGCAGTTACAATCCCATTAGTATGGAGTATCAGTTATCTTTATTACACCAGAACATTCCGGGACTTAGAAATAAAGTTGATGAACTACTCATTTGTATCGATGAAATGAATTCATCTAACCAAATTGACATAATCTGCCTCTCTGAACATCAAGTGACCACTGATATAGATATGTTAGACATTTCAGGATTTAAGCTAGCTTCCTACTTCTGCAGAGAAGATATGGATGGAGGAGGAGTTGCCACATTTATCAAAAACTGCCATAAATTCAAGAACATTGACATTAATAAATTTTGTTTAGAGCAGCATCTAGAAGCATGTGCAACAGAAGTAGAGTTCCATAACAGATCCTTATATAATAATAACTATTTACCGAGCACCTGCAGGAAATTATAATCTATTCTTAGATCATCTAGAAGCTCTTTTGGGTTATTTAACAGGAAGAAACAAAGAAATTTTGATTGCTGGTGACTTTAATACAGATTTTCTAATGCAATCTTCCAGTAAACATTCACTGCAGTTAGTAATGTTGTCTTTCAATCTAACTCACACTGTAAACTTTCCAACTAGGATCACTAAATCCTCAAGGATAGCCATTGATAACTTTTTTATAGACAAATCAAAGGAACAAAATCATATCATAAAACCTGTTATAAATGGACTATCAGATCATGACATGCAGCTCCTTGTTTTAGATGTAAATTCTAAGCAGATTATCAAGACTGCTAAGTCTGAGTACAGGAGAGTAGTCAATCAACCAAAAATTGAGTGTTTTAGAAAACTGCTCAAAGATATGAACTGGAAAGATGTTTATAGTGCTCATGACATGAATGAAAAATATAACACATTCATGAACAATGTCAGTACCATGTTTGAAAACTGTTTTCCTCTAAAAGTTACTCAAATTAAACAGGAGTCTATAATAAAACCATGGATTACACAAGGAATAAAGATTTCCTGTAAGACAAAAAGGAAAATGTATCTGTTGACCAAGAATAGCTCCAATGCTGATGATTTAGCTAAATACAAGGAATACTGTAAAACATTAAAAAAAGTAATTCAGACATCTAAACAAATGCACTATGAGAAGAAAATAGCAATGTCAGGGAACAAAATAAAAACAATATGGGATATAGTGAAAGAGCAGACTGGTAGAACCAGAAAGGAACAGGAGCAAATAGCACTAAGGGTAGATGACACATTAGTAACTGATGGGCATAGTGTGGCAAATCTATTTAACAAGTACTTTATATCCGTTACTGATAGAATGGGACTTTCAGGATCAGTAAATAATGCCCTTGAATATCTGAAACTAGCCTTCACAAATAGCTTCAAGTACATGAATATATCACACACTTCACCAAAAGAAATAATGTCCATAATATAATCTTTAAAAACAAAGCATTCTAGTGGGTATGATGAAATATCAACAAAGTTAATTAAGGCATGTTCTTGTGAGTTTAGTACAATTCTAAGTTACTTGTGTAACCAGTCAATTATAACTGGGACATTTCCTGACTGGCTAAAATATGCAGATGTTAAGCCTCTATTCAAGAAATGGGATAAAGGGATACCATCAAACTACAGACCGATTTCACTTTTGCCAGCATTCTCAAAAATTTTAGAAAAAGTAATGTACAGGCAGCTGCTCAACCATCTGACCACAAATAACATATTATCAAGAACACAGTTTGGATTTCTGAAGGGTTCTGATATCGAGAAGGCTATTTACACCTACAGTGAAAATGTACTTAATTCATTAAATAACAAATTACAAGCAGCAGGTATTTTCTGTGATTTTTCAAAGGCATTTGATTGTGTGAACCACAACATCCTTTTAAGTAAATTAGAATTCTATGGTGTCACAGGCAGTGCTGCAAAATGGTTCAAGTCATACCTCACTAACAGGAAACAAAGGGTGTCAGTGCAAGTGACTAGTGAATTAAGTCATCAGTCATCATCAGAATGGGAAGAAATTACATGTGGTGTCCCACAGGGATCCATCTTAGGGCCATTGCTTTTTCTTGTGTACATTAATGATCTCTCATCAGTTACACTGCCAGAAGCAGAGTTCGTTTTGTTTGCAGATGACACAAGTATTGCAATAAATAGTATGTCAAGTGTAGTTCTAGAAAGATCTGCTAATGATATTTTCATGGATATTAATAAATGGTTTAAAGCCAACTCACTGACATTAAACTTCAAAAAGACTCACTATATGCAGTTCAGAACCTGTAAGAGGTTTCCACCCAGCATACGCATAAAATGTGAAGAAGAGCAGATAGAAGAGGTTGACAGTCTTAAATTCCTGGGATTACAACTTGATAATAAATTCCGTTGGGAAGAGCACACCACAGAACTGCAGAAACGCCTAAACATATCTGTATTTGAAATTCGAGTGTTAGCAGACATAGGCGACATAAAAATGAAAAAGCTTGCATACTTTGCCTATTTTCATTCCATAATGTCATATGGTATAATATTTTGGGATAAGTCTTCAAGTCAAACAAAAGTTTTCAGAGTCCAAAAGCGTGTAATACGTATTATTTGTGGAGTAAATTCACGGACGTCCTGTAGGAACCTCTTCAAAGAACTGGGTATACTAACTACTGCCTCTCAGTATATTTACTCACTAATGAAATTTGTCCTAAATAATATATCTCTTTTTCCAACAAACAGCTCAGTTCATACATACAATACCAGGAACAAAAATGATCTGCACAAGGACTTAAAGGCACTTACTTTAGTTCAAAAAGGGGTCCACTACTCAGGAACACTCATCTTCAATAATTTGCCAGTAAACATAAAAAATTTAGTTACAAATAAAGATCAGTGTAAAAGGAGCTTGAAAGACCTACTAGTGGCCAACTCCTTCTACTCCATTGACGAATTTTTTAATAGAAACAAATGATGTATATATTCATACTATTAGTATTGTTATTTCAGCTAAAAAAAAAAAAATTGACATGTTCCACATCCACGAGGATCTCCTCAGCATGGATCTATGGAACGGAAACTAATCTAATCTAATCTAGTCTAGATGGTATACCAATCAGGTTCCTTTCAGAGTATGCAGACACAATAGCACCTTTCTTAGCAATCATATACAACAGCTCACTTGACGAAAGGTCTGTTCCTAAAGACTGGAAAGTACCAGAGGTCACACCAATATTCAAGAAAGGAAATAGTGGTAATGCATTGAATTACAGACCCATATCACTGACCTCAATTTGCAGTAGGATTTTGGAGCATATACTGTACTCGAACATTATGAATCACCTTGAAGAAAATGACTTATTGATACATAACCAACACGGACTCAGAAAATATTGTTCTTGTGCAACACAGCTAGCTCTTTACTACCATGAAGTAATGAGTGCTGTCGACATGGGATCTCAGATTAATTCCATATTCCTAGATTTCCAGAAGGCTTTTGATACTATTCCTCCCAAGCTACTATTAATCAGATTGCATGCATGTGGAGTATTGTCTCAGTTGTGTGACTGGATTCATGATTTCCTCTCAGAGAGGTCACAGTTCATAGTGACAGACGGTAAATCATCGAGTAGAACAGAAGTGATGTCTGGCATTCCGCAAGGTAGTGTCATAGGCCCTCTACTGTTCCTGATTTATATAAATGATCTAAGTGATAATCTGAGCAGCCCCCTTAGATTGTTTGCAGATGACGCTGTAATTTACCATCTACTAAAACCATCAGACAATAAATTCCAATTATAAAATGATCTAGAGAGAATTTCTGTATGGTGCGAAAAGTGGCAATTAGCACTAAACATAGAAAAGTACAAGGTCATCCACATGGGTACTAAAAGAAATCAAATAAATTTTTGGTATATGATAAATCACACAAATCTAAGGGCTGTCAATTCGACTAAATACCTAGGAATTACAATTACGAACAACTTAAATTGGAAAGACCACATTGATAATACTGTGGGGAAGGCGAAACAAAGACTGCACTTTTTTGGCAGAACACTTAAAAGATGCAACAAACCCACTAAAGAGACAGCCTACATTACACTTGTCCATCCTCTGCTGGAATATTGCTGCATGGTATGGGATCCTTTCCAGGTAGAATTGACGGAGGACAACAAAAAACTGCAAAGAAGGGCAGCTCATTTCGTGTTATCATGCAATAGGGGTGAGAGTGTCGCTGATATGATATGTGAGTTGGGGTGGCAGTCACGGAAATAAAGGCAGTTTTCTTTGCAGCGAGATCTATTTACGAAATTTCAAACCCCAACTTTGTCTTCTGAATGCAAAAAGATTTTGTTGACACCCACCTACGTAGGGAGAAATGATCATCATAATAAAATAAGAGATATCAGATCTCGAACAGAAAGATTTAGGTTTTCCTTTTTCCCCATGCACGATTCGAGAGTGGAATGGTAGAGAAGTAGTATGAAAATGGTTCGATGAACCCTCTGCCAGGCACTTAAGTGTGAATTGCAGAGTAACCATGTAGATGTAGATGTAGATGTGGATGTTGCAGCACATTGAAACCACATTTGGAACCTCCCATGGGTGTGCTCATGAATTGTTGTGGATATTATGGGACTGTGGAAAGTTTCATCTCAGTGGGCCCTAAAAGACTTGAATGCAGATCAGAGATGGGAGTGTGTGCAGTGGTGTGAAGAAATCATCTGCCGATTTGAAGTGGTTGAAGATGGCTTTCATGCAAGGTATGTGATAATGGACGAAATGTGGGTTCACTGCTTTGATCCTAAGAGAAAACAACAGTCACAACATTGGAAATATCCTTCATATCCTACCCCAAAAATATTCTGGGTGCAAAAATCAGCCGGTAATGTGATGGCATCGTCTTCTGCGATGCACAAGGTGTAATTATGGTGGATTAGTTGCAAAAGGGCATAGCTATCAATCCATTGTACTATTGCACCCTACTGCACCATTTAAGAGAAGAGAGAAAGAAAAAAAAGTCGTAGAAAATTGACAAATGGAGTTCTTCTGCATCAGGACAACGCACCAGCACACAAAGCCATAGCAACACTGGAAACTCTGCATGACTGTGGGTTCGAATTGTTACATCATCCACCATATTCTCCTGATTTGGCTTCATCAGACTTTTTTCTTTTCCCAAACCTAAAAAAAGACCTCAACGGACGATGATTTGACAATGATTATGCAGTGATTGATGCTGTGAACGCTTGGTTGGACTCGAAATCAAAAACCTTCTATTTGAATGGTTTGCAGAAGTTACCTGAGCATGCCCGCAAGTGCTTTAGTGTACACGGGTATTATATTAAAAAATAAATTGGTGTTACAAAATTTCTGTCATTCTTTATTTGTTAGGCTAGAAAATTTTCGACCACCTCGACCCCCCCCCCCCCCCCCCCCCATATTGCTTGATTTCCAAAAAGCATTTGACTCAATACCACATCTACGCTTATCGTCAAAAGTTCAGTCAGATGGGGTATCAAGTGAAATTTGTGACTGGATGAAGGACTATTTGGTAGGGAGGATGCAGCAAGTTACCTCAGATGGAGAGCCATCAACAGATGCAGAAGTAACTTTGTGTGTGCCCCGAGGAAGTGTGTTGAGACCATTGTTGTTCGTGTTGAATATTAAGACTTAAAAGACACTATTAATAGTAACCTCATACTTTTCACAGAGGGAGTAGTTATCTGTAATGAAGTGCTGTCTGAAAGAAGCTGCACAAATATTCAGTCAGATCTTGATAAGATTTGCTGCAAAGATTGGCAGCTTGCTTTAAATGTGCAGAAATGTACAATTGTGCACTTCACAAAAGAAAGCAGTTTCCTATAATATCAGTGAGTGACAGTTGGAATCAGTCAGCTTATACAAATTCCTGAATGTAACATTTTGCAGGTATATGAAATAGAACAATCACAGCCGGCCGCAGTGGTCTAGCGGTTCTAGGCGCTCAGTCCGGAGCCGCGCTACTGCTACGGTCGCAGGTTCGAATCCTGCCTCGGGCATGGATGTGTGTGATGTCCTTAGGTTAGTTAGGTTTAGGTAGTTCTAAGTTCTAGGGGACTGATGACCTAAGATGTTAAGTCCCATAGTGCTCAGAGCCATTTGAACCATTTTTTAGAACAATCACAGAGTCTCAGTTATAGGTAAAGTAGGAAGCAGAGGATCATTTATTCGTAGATCACTGGGGAAAAGCAATCAGTCTACAAAAGAGACTGTGTACAAAACACTCATGTTACCCATCCTAGGATACTGCTCAAGTGTGTGAGACTCTTACCATATAGGACTAGCAGGGGATATTACACGACTGCAAAGAAGGGCAATACGAACAGTCACAGATTTGTTGAATCCATGGGAGAGTGTTACAAAGATGTTGAAAGAACTGAATTGGCAGAAGCTTGAATATAGATGAACAGTATCCCATGAAAACATAATCAGAATTTTTCTGGACCGATTTCAAGCAATGAATCTAGGAATATATTACAACCTCCTATCTATCGCCCCCATAGGGGTCGCAGAGACAAGGTTAGACTAATTACATTATGCACAGAGACATTTAAGCACTCATTCTTCCTGTGATCCCCACATGAAAGGAATGGGAGAAAGCTTTGACAACTAGTGCAATGGGACATACTGTCTGCTATACGCTTCACAGTGGTGTGCAGAGTGTAGATGTAGATGTAGACCATGACATATTGTCTCTGATGCCTTCCCCTTCATCTCTGTTTACCCTCTTCCTCACAACATGTGGGTCTGAGTGACCTGCCCTTTCTTTTTAATCTTGCTCAGTCTATCACTCTTTCCTCCCAGCTGAAGGGAATGTTAGTTCTGGAAGTTAGAAATTGTGCCTTTTATGTGCGCCTGCCAGCAGTACCACACATTTCATCTTCTTGTGTTATCAAGGGATTTCTACTGACCACTGTCTTTTTGCCTATTTGATCATCTAGTGTTTTCACTGCCTTTTATGTGTGTCTGCCAGCAGTACCACACATTTCATCTTCTTGTGTTACCAAGGGATTTCTACTGACCACTGTCTTTTTGACTATTTGATCATCTAGTGTTTTCACTATTTCATTCCTCAAAGCTATACATTCATCTTCTACTGTATTCCTTTCCTCTGTTTCAGTCAATTGTTGCCTAATGCTCCCTTTTAAACTCTCCACAACCTCAGGCTCTTTCAATTTATCCATGTCCCATCCTTTTAATTTCCTGCCTTTCTACAGTTTCCATACTTTTAATCTGCATTTAATGGTCAATAAATTATGGTTAGAATCCACATCTGCCATTAAAAAGTGCTACATTTTAAAACGTGATTTTATAATATCTGTCTCACTATTATGTAATCTATCTAGAACCTTACAAAGTTTTCAGGTCTCTTTCACATACACCTGCCTTCTTTCATGATATTTGGGCTTATAAATTATGTGGTTTCAAATCTATGGATGGAAGTATTCTTACTGGTCACACAAATAAATGTCGATAGTTGTGCATTAAATGCAACTCCAAATGCAAAATTCTTTGGTGGAGATCAGCTGGGCCACATAAACACACTTATAAGCTGGAAGTATATCTCACTGCACTGATCTACTGCAGTTGCATTTTGTATAGAATATTTCTAATGAAAAAGTCAGCAGTAAAAATATGTTATGTCTGTGACTGGACAATTTGTAAAAGATGTCTTCGTTATAAAAATCCGTTACAGATAACTGTGAGATACACAACTGCAACATAGAATATAAAAATGATTTCTGCATAGACCTTAAATTATGAATATTACTGTTCACAGCATGAAAAGTAACAGAATTCATTGTAGTGAAGACATTGCTGTTGTAGCATTTCAATCTGTGACATTGTTGATGTAGTCAACCAAATATGAAGCAAGCAGTAGTAGATAGCTAGCAGCTGTTTTTGTTGTTGTTGTTTTGTGTTTTTTATCGAAGTGGTGGCTTTCCTGCTAAATTCACTTTGTCCACACACATAGAGGATATAAGAGTTTGACTGTAAGTAATTGCTAATTCGGTCTACAGTCTAAGTCTCTCACAACTAATTCTCTTTGTTGGTGTACACTTTTCATGTATCACACGTCCTTGAAGGCTCAGCTTCAAAATGAAATCTGTAGAATATGATGAATGAATGAATGAAATGACTAAACGTACATTTGCCCATGTTTGGGTTGGAGATGACACTGGTAAAAAGCATTTTTACAAATTTCCAACAAGCATAAGGCGTTAAACTTGTAATCCCCAGAAAGTTGAAACTGACTAGTGTATCTTCTACATCTACATCTACATCTACATTGATACTCCGCAAGCCACCCAACGGTGTGTGGCAGAGGGCACTTTACGTACCACTGTCATTACCTACCTTTCCTGTTCCAGTCGCGTATGGTTCGCGGGAAGAACGACTGTCTGAAAGCCTCTGTGCGCGCTCTAATCTCTCTAATTTTACATTCGTGATCTCCTCGGGAGGTATAAGTAGAGGGAAGCAATATAATCGATACCTCATTTAGAAACGCACCCTCTCGAAACCTGGCGAGCAAGTTACACCGCGATGCAGAGCACCTCTCTTGCAGAGTCTGCCACTTGAGTTTATTAAACATCTCCGTAACGCTATCACGGTTACCAAATAACCCGGTAACGAAACGCGCCGCTCTTCTTTGGATCTTCTCAATCTCTTCCGTCAACCCGACCTGCTCCTTTTCCCAGCAATTTATGCACAGATCTGAGATATTTTATGTAACTTATTAGTAATTTCCTGTGCAGTAATTTACTTTTACAATGCAATTTTTGCTACATCTATTGCATTTCTTACCTTTTTGTGACTATTCACCAACCGATTACCCAGAGTTTTCTTTTAATCATTCATTCATTCATTCTCCAATGCCTTCAGGAGTTCTATAGCAAAAGAAATGTGTAGCTTAAGTGAGCTTTTATGTGCAGAAGGAAAACAAAGTTAACTTTGTCAAGATAGGGCTGAGGGTGGTCAAGAATTTTGAAATTTACATTAGTTGCATAGTATGAATATTTCCTGACGTGGTGGTGCATTGTCATAATGAAAAGACCAACTGTTTTGTCTTGGGCAAGTAGCCTTCAGCATCTTTGTACCTGTTCACATAAGAAACTGCAACACTTACAGGTTTTTAACATTTCTTTGTAGGAATAGGAATAACTTATCATGTTATGCTCCTTTTTTAAGAATGTAGTGCCCACAAAAAATGCAGCTTCCTCACTTTTATTGGTTCTGTAAGAAATTGTGGGAATAAGGACACTGACAAGCTCAACACTTCTTTATCTTTGCATGCTACACAATTCCTGTAAATTAATTTCTCATCAAAAGAAGGCAAACAATGGAAGTACAGGATGGAATAATAATAATATGAAAAAGATGGATTGCTACTGAACACACACAGAAGGCATTGCATTGCAGACAGGCACAATGAAAAGTCTGCCAAACATTTAATCTCTCAGACAAACAGTCCTTTTCCAGAATAGGAAACACACACACATTCACACACACATGGCTACTGTCTCCAGCCACTGGAGTCTGATTGTGGACCTCGTCTAGGTTTGACTTGAGCAGCAGTCTGGGGTAGTTGGTGGTGGGGATAAGGAGGAGGTATGGGAAAGGGAGGAGGAAGGTTAGCAGGTTAGGGGCAGGGGAAGATGTTGTGTAGCTTGGGGGAGTGTGCAAGGATGTTGTTGGGGGGGGGGGGGGGGGGAGATTGGCACAATAGCAATAGGGCTGCTAGATGCAGAGTCAGGAGGCTCTGTTGGGGAATGGGGAAAGAGAGACAGGAGAGGAAAGACATAGGGATGGAGCAAAGACTATTAAGTGCATTGGTGAAATAGATGGCATGTGCAGTGCTGGAGTGAGAGCAGGAAAGCGGGTAGGTAGTTGGAGGACTAACTGTCAGATTTGTCCACCTACAAACCCTGGCCCCTGGAAACATCCCCCTGGCTGTGGTTAAGCCATGTCTCCACAATATCTTTTCTTCCAGGAGTGTTAGTTCTGCAAGTTTCACAGGAGAGCTTCTGAGAAGTTTGGTAGGAAGGAGATGAGGTACTGGCAGAAGTACAGCTGTGAGGACGGGTCGTGAATCGTGCTTTGGTGGCTCAGTTTAGATCCCAAGTTCAAGTCTCAGTCCAGCACACAGTTTCTGCCAGGAAGTTTCTGGAAGGAGACAAATGGAAAAAGTAATTAAACTGTTTATTACTTCTGAACTAATCACCATAACCATTAATAGACTTATCCCGCTGTGGGACAGGATGGTCAATGCCTTTGAGAAAAAATGGTTGTGGTTGTCTACAGAACCATGATTGTTCTCAGGTGTGAACCTCTTTTTCCAAAGCAAATCAATGGCCACAAATGTCTTTCTTCAGGGCACCAAAAATATGAGTATCACATGGGGAGATATCAGGATTGCATTGAGGATGTGTAAGGATTTCCCAGTACGCATTTTGTTTCAGCTATGCTGCAGAAGTTTCACTGGGAACCCCTTATACATTCTCCATGCAGGCCTTATCTCTCCTCGTGTTGTTCGCCCCAATAGCTGAATGGTCAGCATGATGGACTGCCATCCTCAGGGGCCCGGGTTCGATTCCCGGCTGGGTCGGGGATTTTCTCCGCTCAGGGACTGGGTGTTGTGTTGTCTTCATCATCATTTCATCCCCATCTGGTGTGCAGGTCGCCTAATGTGGTGTCGAATGTAATAAGACCTGCACCAAGGCAGCCAGACCTGCCTCGTAAGGGGCCTCCCGGCCAATGACGCCAAACACTCATTTCCATTTTCTCCCTATGTGATTTCCTATTTTTGTTGTTCTGAAGAAGGACATTTGTGACCATCTATCTGCTCCATACAATGAGGTGCACACCTGGGTGCAATAATGGTTCTATAGGCAAGCGCAGATATTTTTCCATGAATGCATTGAACATGCAGTCTCACCGTGGGATAAATGTATTAACAGTTATGAGGATTACTGTGAAATAATAAACAGTTTACCTAACATTATTATGAAAAGGATAAATACTAAAGCCCTTTTCTGAAAAGAAAACACACACATTCACACAAGAAAGCACACCTCATGCACACATGACTGCTATCTCCAGCTGCTCCAGAGTTCCCAGAGATAGTGGCCATGCGTGCGCGAGGTGGGGTGTGCGTGCTTATGTGAATATGTATGTGTGTGTGTGTGTGTGTGTGTGTGTGTGTGTGTGTGTGTGTGTGTTTCATTTCTGAAGAAGACTTTAGCCAAAAGCTCAATGTGTAACATTCATTTCATTATGTCTGGCTGTGAATCAACGTGTCATCTTTACAGTGTGCAATACCTCCTTTTCATAATATTGTTGATATTTCAACCTGGAGTTTCCGTACATCTGGTTTTCATTTGACTTCCTCTTATATACAAGACACACCTGTCATATCCTCCAGCGACTCTCCATAGCTCCTATTCCTTTACCACCCAGGACCATGCTCATCACTGCTGATGCCACTTCTTTCTGCACTAACATCCCCAATGTCCATGGCATTGGGGTCAGTTGGGCATTGGGATCATCATGATCAACTGTATCATCACCTACAGTTATTTATCCTTTGAAGGTAGCACCTAGAAACAAACAAAAAAATGGCTCTGAGCACTATGGGACTTAACATCTATGGTCATCAGTCCCCTAGAACTTAGAACTACTTAAACCTAACTAACCTAAGGACAGCACACAACACCCAGCCATCACGAGGCAGAGAAAATCCCTGACCCCGCCGGGAATCGAACCCGGGAACCCGGGCGTGGGAAGCGAGAACGCTACCGCACGACCACGAGATGCGGGCTAGAAACAAACACATGGTATAGAAATGGGAACCTGCACAGCACCATCCTATGCCAAACTATTCATGGGCCATTTGGAGGAATCCTTCCTAACCACCCAGAAACTCAAACCCCTCATTTGGTTCAGATTCAGTGATGATAACTTCATTATCTTCACCAACAGTCAGGACACCCTACCCACATTCCTCCAGAATCGCATCGCCTTCTTCATTATTCACTTCGTGTGGTCCTCTCCAACCCAACAACCTCGATTTCGACCTCCACCTCATGGACGGCTACATCAGTACCTCCATCCATATCAAACCTACCAACTATCAACAATACCTCCACTTCAATGGCTGTCACCCATTCCATACCGACGAGTCCCCTACACACAGCCTAGCCACTTGTGGTCGTTGCATCTGCAGTGACAAGCAGACCCTCTTCAAAAATGCCAGTGGTCTCACTGAGACATTCACAGGCTGAAATTTTCCTCCCAACCTTGTCCAAAAACAAATCTCCCATAACTTCACTTTCCAGTCACCTAACTCCTCCCACACACCGAATGTCTGGCAACTGAGGAGCACACCTCTTGTGACTCAGTACCACCCAGGACTGGAGTAACTTAATCACATTCTCTGCAGGGTTTCGACTACCTCTTGTCATGCCCTGCAATGAGGAATATTGTATCCCATGTCCTCGCGACTTCTCCCACAGTGGTATTCTGCCACCAATCAACCCTATGCAATATTCTTGCCCGTCCTTACTCCACACCTGCTCCCAAGCCCTTGTCTCATGGTTCATATTGCTGTAAGAGATATAGCACAAGACCTGTACCACACATCATCCCACTACCTGCTACTCTAGTCATTCCACAGGAATCTTCTATCCCATCAAAGGCTTTCAGTCAACCCTTCTCCAGTTATTGTTTTGTCATTTGATAAATGGAGAGCAGCCATGTGATCTACTGTGGACCTTGCTACATGGGCATGATAACTAACAAGCTGTCTGGCCACTTGAATGACCACTGCCAAACTGTGGCCAAGAGGCAGCTGGATGACCCAGTTGCTGAACATGCTGCTCAACTTGATATGCTTCACTTCAGTGACTGCTTCACAGCTTGTGCCATCTGGATCCTCTCTACCAACACCAGCTTTTCTGAATTGCACACATGGGAACTCTCTCTCCAACTTGTCTTTCATTCCTGTATCACCTCTGGCCTCAACCTTCACTAGTCCCTGTCCTCCACCAAGCTGTCCCATTGCGCATTCCCACTCCAGCACTATATGTTCCCTCCACTCCACCAATGCATCTAATAATTTTTTCTCCCTCTCTATGTTTCTCTTCTTTCCTCTCCCTGCAATATCCCGATTCTGCACCAAGCAGCCCTGTCCTGTCCCCACCATGTCCATGCGCACACCAACAAGTGCCACAACATCCTACCCCTACCCTGCTATCCCTCCCCTCCCCACCCCATAAATTCTCCTTAACTCCACCACTCTCCCATTACTGCTCCTCACTTCAAATCCAGTTGCAGTCACACCCCAGCAGTTGGGGATAATAGCCATGTGTGTGTGTGTGTGTGTGTGTGTGTGTGTGAGTTGTTTTTGTGTAAATTTCCTATTTCGGAAGAAGGACTTTTTGTCTGAATGCTCGAATGTTTATCAGTCTTTTCATTGTACCTGCCACTCTTTTCAATGTGCCTGTTTGCAACTCAGTGCTTCTTCTATGTGATGAGTAGAAATATATTTTTCCATCAAAAAAAGTAATTGCTATTTGACAAGCTGACATACATAATTAAATACTGTGAAAGACCTAAAAATTGAATGTGCATGTGTCCATTTATCAAATGACAAAACAATAACTGGAGAAGGGTTGACTGAAAAATGAGTTAAATGGTGAATGTTTAATCCTTCCTTAAAAAAAAAAGAAAAAAAGTAGTTAGGTGATAACTACAAAGTAAAACAGAAAGTAGAAAGTATGCGTCATATGAGACGTGTTCAAAAAGAAACTGAACTTTTGAAATAGTGCACCAAATGGCAGAGGGAGCACACTGTGGCTGCAGAGCTCATGTAGCGGCAGGTTTACAAACGAACTGCCATTAGCCTCATTTCACTGTGACCATTAGTTGCCAAGCTCAAGGAAACTCATGTACGAGCTGTTCATTGGATTAGTGACACAGTGACAATGAAAGAGCTTGAAGAACAACTTGTTCATGTGAAATTTTGCTACAGACTTGGCAAAACATTTGATTTCTTAAGCAGCTGTTGCAGTGGTGGCCAAAGGGTCTGCTTGTTCAAAAACAGCATGCATGAGTTGGTTGTTTTTTTTTTTTTTTTCAGGGGTTTGTAACACCTGGTCAGGTGGTAAACAAGGAGATCTACAAGTGAATTTTAGTCAGTTTGAGTGATCCTGTGTGCAGGAAGAGGCCTGAAGTGTGGAAAAACTAGTCTTGGATGTTGCCTCATGACAATGCGTCAGCTCACACATCACTCCTTATTCGCAGCTCTTTAGCCATCACATTTCCATTGTACACCATCCACAATATTCTCTGTACATAGCCCCAGCAGACTTTTTCATGTTTCCCAAACTTAAAACCATGTTGACAGGACATCTTTTCCAAACCATAGAGGAGATTCAGGACAATGCGACAAGAGATCTGTGTGCCATCCCACAAAATGCATTCCAGAAGGCTTTCCAAAAGTGGAAGAAATGATAGGAACAATGTATTGCCCATACAGGGGACTATTTTGAGGGGTACAGTGCGTAAAATGTTATACAGTTAGCAATAGAGGTATTATAACAGAAGTTCAGTTTTATTTTGAACAAACCTCGTACAATTAGTCAAAAAAAAAAAAAAAAAAAAAAATTAACAAATCAAATGTGAAGGAAAGGAAGTGGATGTGCAATTAAGTGAGAAGTAACAAGTGGTTAAAAAGCCTGATGTGGAGTTGATGACCAATGACAAAGCACATATTTCAGTTACTGGCAAAATGTATGTAACTTTGGGGCCAATTATCTGTGAGAACACACATTTGTTTTACCATTCATGTCATATGGATTAGCTCTTCAAACACTAGTTTTCTAAACCAACCTGGATTTTCCATTGTGAAGTTCTTCTAAACCCTTAATGATGTGGGCCGGCTCTCCATAATTTATGTTCATTTCATCGTTTGCGTAGTCTCATTATAAATTTTGTTTCATCTCCGCCTCCTCTTTTGTGCTCTTCTTCATTCACTTTCCATTTCTTTGTCCATTGGTTATTAATCAAATATTACTTTTGATTCATTTACTGCAACATTTCTCTCACTTTATCAGTATTCTCTGCTAAACTTTCTACTGATGGATGAACTACTTCATGTTTTGAGAATTATGCACATACCCTCTGTGTTCTTAAATGAATGATTTGGCTGTACAACCCCTGCACCATTTGTTATTGGTTCAGTAATCCTGTTTCACTTATTTTTTAATGGAGAAATCTCATTAAAGTGGATAGATTTGTTCTAAAAGCAGGAAACTCTGTTGATAATGGACCTTCTAATGACACAGTTAAATGTATTCTGTTTGATCTAAAGTATGTTGCAAATGGATTTATGCAGGCACACCCAACAAGTGGAAGCCTGCATTGTGGGGGAGCCAAGGTCAGTGTGTCCCAGAGCACTGGGTGGTTCTGACCTCAGAGCACCTGATGAGCGGATGAGTGAGGTCCAAGCCCAGGGTCCTAGCCAAGTTCAAGCTCCTGCACAGGGGCAGATGCAAATGCAGGAGCAAGTGTTCCACATCCCAGTGCGGTCTTTTGTCCGAGCAATGTACCGTTATCGAATTCCTACTATAAGGCCTCTCACTGTAAGTATTTCTACGCAGAACAACTTTTATATCTTAACTTTTTGTGATGGTTATATTAACATATTTTATCTGCATATCAATATCCACACCTGGATTTAAAATATTTACACCCTACAAACCAGTGTAAACTTTTAAGTGAAAGTAATTTTTATTGCAGTATACAGGGTGCTTGCGGTATAATTGCAGATATTATAACCATTGGTACCTTAATATATACCCACCTCAGTGTGTTAGTTGTTTTTTCTCTGTGTCTAACAGTCTTACAGCAATCACGTCACATAACTTACCACCTAATGTTTGCTGCACAGTCGTAATTGCACCACTAAGTGGACTACACCTGTCAGTATGGACTAACCATTCATGTCCATACATCCACCTTCAATACCTGGCCTGCTGCCCAGTGGTAAAAAAACATTAATGGATTGCTCTTGTCACTAGTACTTGGAGGTGCTAACCAACCTAAAACCATAATAACTACATTTATTATTCTGCAAATCAAGTAAATACTTAATTAATGTTGATCAGTACACTTCTTCTGCCACCAATAAAAGTATCTACACTTTTACCTCTAACATCCTGTATATTAAGTGTTGTTTCTGATTCATTAAAAATAGAGAGTGAGAATTAGTAGTAGTAGTAGTAGTAGTAAGCAAACACTATATTCAGTAAGAAATGTAAACATGAGAATTGTTTCTGAAGTAGGCTTTGATAGGTTGAGTATAGGTCTGTTGACACATATTACAAAATATTATCCCAGCTTACTGACATCAGTATCTTCCTTTTTAGTCAACTTAAGTTGACTTGTACCCAATAATTATAGTATATTATCTCCCAGTGTTCATAAACTGATCAACATTTAACTGGTGTGTCTTGAGCATTAGAGTGCACTGTTGTGTACGATCTCATTGACTTCCTTGATACTGTAAATTTAATGCCAAACATCAGTTTGCACTTCAAAAGTGTTGAGAGTGCACTTTTAATCATTATATCTGTGATTTATGTAAAATAACTTCAAAAATAAAAAAGGACACTTGCTACTGTCATTATTCTGTGCTCAGTTATCTCCAGCTATTTTTCAATTTAACAAAACCAACTAATAATAGTCTTTAACATTTTGTGAGTGTTATTTAAGGGTGAGAAACTGAAAATTTGTCAAAAATCACTGAGCCAAGACAATTGCATTAATTCCAACAATCAGCGAACTAAAACATTTCAGAGACAAAAGTGACTTGTCCACTTTCACGCTACTTAGGATAAATGAGGTGTTTAATATTGTATTACTTACAAAAATTACAACTTCAACTATATTACGTTAATAGAAATTCCAGAGTGGAAACAACAAACAGAGATTGGGGACTACAACTTAAAGGTACTTGATGGCCACCCAAAAGATGTCCAGGTTTCCAAGTTACAGTATCCCCTCTTTTTCAGTAGAAGCCCACATTCTTTCTTACAAGCTGAGACAAGTAAACATGCATTTTTATGGAGACATTAATTGTTTACTAGTGACAGCCAAAGCAGACGGTTTGGGGAAGTATAGGACTGGATCAGCAAGGAAGGGGAAGACATGTGGGGTAGAGATGGAATAGCCAAATTTTGGAATGCAGGAGAGGTGATATATGACAAATGGGGTGGAAAATGAAAGGAGGTAAAAGAGTAATGGCAACAGACTGGCTGAGGTTGGGGTCTCATGGAAGTTAAACAAAGGATATGTGAGAGAGTGGGATGTCCTGAACAGGTAGTTTTTACCTGCTGGCTTTGGAAAGAACATCCAAACTGCAGAAGTGTTGAAGCATAAATTAAAGTTATTGTTCTTGTGATGTGCAGCAAGTTAAGGCACTAAGGTGTTGAGTTTGCAGGTAGCAAAAGTTTAGTAGTGGCTGTTCGTGTCCACATGCAGCTGATTAGTTGTAATACCCACATAGAATACAGTACAGTAATTTCAGCGTAGTTGCTATATTAATACCTGGCTGCTTTCACACATAGCCTTGCCTTTGCACTGGGTACAGCTGTACGATGTGGTGGGTGGGTATATGGGACAAGTTTTGGACTTGTGTCCTCCAAAAGAGGATGGCCTGTGGGGTGCAGGACTGGTAAAAGAAGTAGCATATAGATGAATTGTAATATTGCATAAATAAGGATTTGATACAATTTATAAAAGCCTGGGTATTAAAAGAAATACTGGTTGGTGACAAGTTAGCAGTGGTGATGGGTTTGTTGGTATCCACTTGGCAGCTCTGTGGATTTGTTTACAGATTTGCCCTCCAAAACAGATAGAGTTCTACAGTAGAAAGACCATGGACTTCAGGGATTCAGGTGTAGAGAAGTGTAACATGAACAATAACAAGAAACTAGTAATGGTAAAAGAAACACAGTGTATGGAATGATTTGTCTGATGTGTAGTTACAGAGACTGTAAATAATTGTGTGAGATTTTAGAAGGTCTTTCTGTGAGGATCTAGTAACCAACCATGATAGGAGGCAAAGCAATGGAGTTGGATATGTGGATCTTGAACTCAATGGGAAGGGATCTGGGGAAGTAATGTTAAGCCAAGTTGGAAACGATGATTTTCTGTAAAATTATCTTGTATTGATGATAGGAGGAAGGAAGGCATATGGTTGGGAGGAGGTGTATAGCAATACTGACCTGATTGTTACAGTCTTTTCTTCGGTAGCATCACTCTTGGTCCTGTTGAAGCTGAAAGTCTTATTTGAGTGTGGGATGACGTTTGCTTGGAAATGGACATGGCCCATAATTTAGATTGTACTGACACATACATTTATTCTTCACTAAATTCAGTTATTAATAACAGTGACCAATTCTTCAACAACAAAAATGTATTAGTGCGCTGAACTAGCTCAGCACCTGCATTACCTAATAACAGACCAATGGTGATGTTAATTGTTTTATTGTGGCAGAAAACACAATACACATTTAGACAAAAAGATCACAGTTCACAGTTAGTACTATCCTGTAGTAGTTCACCAAGGAAAAATACATTGTGGTACTTCAATTAATTCAGTCCATAATGAACTTACCCATGTCTAACAACCAATCATTACGATGATGGTGTCCTTCCACATCTCTTGCTAATCACAACACAGTTCAGTTAAAACTGTTCATTACCTTGAGTTACTGTAATACTCAGTCTTCAGACATTAATATTAATGAGTCTCACAGTTGCCAGTGCAGTTATTTTGTGTACAAAATGTGTGTGATTGTGGCATGAGCCAACACTGAGAGTGCACCTGAAATAGGTCTTATTTGTGGGGCTTTGAATCATAGAGTACTGATTGTGGATGACATCCAACTACTTATGGATGGGCATAAGAAAAGACTATTATTTCATAAAATACATTGGGCTTTGAAAATTGACTAGGTTGGATTTTGCTATTTCGGATGAACTATCAGAACTAATGCAATTTCGGCATATAGAAAATGTAGAAATTTAGAAAAATACATGGAGACTATTGTTCTTATACAGTGTGAATCTCCTTGTTTACTGTATAAGTGCCATATTGCAAATTGAGGTAAACTACATGAAGTTATAATTAGTGAGTTAATTAATAAGTGCTATATGTTACATTGAACAGAAAAATTATGGTAACAAAAGTATGTAGTCAAGAATTAGAATCAAAAGTGGTTGGGGCAAAAGCTCTGATAAACATTGGTAGTGGCTCAGAACTTCAAATTTAATTATATCAGAATATAACTAGTTTCAGGTAATTTAAAATACATTATTGGAAGTCAGAAAAGTTAGCTTGCAAAAGGTGTAGGTTTTGATTTTGCAAATTAGCTCATAAGTTTTCATGGTGTGGACTGTAGTACTAATGTCAATTAATTATAGCTTCAAGTTGTGAGTGCCCTAATGAAAACTAATTACAGCAATGTAAACAGAACAACCAAAATGATAACCTGAACAGTAAAGTCAAGTGAAATTAGATCTAATTAAAATCTTGAAACTTTCATGTATGAGTCACATGCCAATAGATGAATTATTGAAAATAAGATAAAAACTAGCAAAAAATTTGATTATTGAAGGGAGTAGACAAAACATAATGGATGAAAAGAATACACCTTACTGTGTCACCTGTTGTAACTGGATTACACAAGGCTCAGTGTGGCTTTTCCGCTGACTGTGGTCAATAGTGTGTGGGTAGAAAAGATGCTTTCACTGAAAGGAATGAGTAAAGGAAAATATGTCCTTTCATGTCCAACAATAGTTAAATTTGGGTTTGTGACAAGGTGAGGCCTTTTAAGTGGACCCAAACTACAGCAGAAATGAGTTTCTTAGAAAAAAGCTAAAAGCAGAGGCAGTCGAGTCTTGTAGTTATGTAGGACCAAGGTGGTGAGGGCTATGAATTATGCTGGCAGAAAAAAAATTAGTGCACCTCGAAAGACAACATTGATTTTGATCTAGTGACAGCATATGCCACCAGGGGAATGTACTGATAACGGTTTCAATGTCATCTGCCAACAGACATGCTATCAGCTATGCAGTGGCATAGTTACCAGAGTGCCATCAATGTCTACCCTTTAACAGGGAATACTCACAGCCAGAGGGTTTAAACATGGGAAGCAAACAGGCAACCGTGCCATGGAGATGCACTTCTGCTTCCTACAGCCAACAGAGTGAGTTTGAAAGGGGTCTGACTGAAGCCTTCTAAGTGGCAGCACGGTCCTTTCAGAGAAATGCCACAGAAGTTGGATGTGCTGCATCTGTTGTGCTATGATGCTAATATCAGTGAACAAGTGAATATTCTCACACCCATAGACAATGGTCTGGATGTCCACTCAGCACAGACACCCACCAGGATTGTTGTGTTGTAATGGCACCAACAACAGATTGTACAGCTACCACAGCACAGATAAGAGGGCTTGTGAACCCAGACTTGTCAGCAACATGAACTGTTGTGAAATGATTATAATAATGGAACGACAGGCATGCACCCCTCTTGCCAGTCTTCCACTAACGCCACAGCTTCAATGTGCGTCATTCAACTGATACAATCTGAGGATAACTTTGAAGATGCAGTGGTGTGCTGTGGTCTTCAGCAATGAAACCAGATTCTTCCTGCATGCAAGTGATGGTCATGTGTGCATATGATGTTGACCTGGCGAGCGCTGTACTATGGAACTAGAGAAAGATGGTTGCCTTCCATTCCTGGATGTTTTGGTTAAACGGAAGAGTGATGGCTTGGTGGGACATTCTGTTTATCATAAGCCCACTCACACTGATTTGTACTTCATTCTTCAAGTTGCCATCATCATCCCGAACTATGAGTGTGCCTAAAACCCTTGTGCCATCATCATCCTAAAATATGAGTGTGCCTAAAACCCTTGTGCACACGGCACATACAGTGTCAGATGCAGAGAATTTGCCTACGGAACTTGCACATTTAAGAACGGTGTTCAGAGACAACGGATACTCGACCCAGCAAATTAACGGGGTCTTCTCAAATAAAGCCAGGAACTGGGAAGTGGATAAAGAGGAGAACGCGCCAACCAAGTCCCTAGGTTTTCTTCCCTTCGTTGGAAATACCTCCTTCAAAATAGTGAGGATTCTTAATCATTTTCATGTGAAAGTGGTTTTTCTTCCATCTCCTAAGATTTCAGATCTGCTGGGATTGGTGAAGGTTGATTTGTTACTGTGGAAGGCGGGAATTTATAAAATACCATATAAATGTGGTATGGCGTATATAGGTCATACAACGCATATAGTGGAAGAGCGTTGTATGGAACATGAACGTTGCACTTGCCTACTTCAACCCAGTAAGTCTGCAGTTGCTGAACACTGTAATTCCAACGGAAATTTAATGGAGTATGACAAAACTTTGATTCTGGCCACAGCAACAACCTTTTGGGACTCCATTATCAAATAATCTGCTGAAATACACGTTGCGGAAAATCTAATGAACCGTGATAGTGGTTACCAACTGAATAACGTGTGGAATCCTGTCATCTCCAAAATTTGCTTGAGAAGAAGACGCCAGAAGACTTCGATAGCTTCAGCCAGCGACAATACCAATGGCAGCTGAGTCTTGCAGTTCCACCAGCAAGGGCACTGCCACTGGACAGTGTGGTACTTCTGTCTCCGCGACTTAAACGCATGCGCAGCAGTACCATCAGCACACTATATAAGACGGAGAGGGAAACATCTTTGTCAGTCCTCGTTTGGCTCACCTGAAGATGGCTGGCAGTTGTCCAGCTGCAATATCGTGGAATGAAGTTTACAACGACAGCTGCAATCCCAAAATCTCTTTGAACAGGCAAATTATTTACAACTGAAGCGGAATTTTTAGTCCAGCAACAATAATTTGTAGACAGCAGTTACCAGGAGGCATTGTTGGCTGCAGATGACCACTATGAGGCAGTTCTTCAATGTTTTATGCCTCACAATAGAGGTTGAGTGTTTGAATGACACTGCTGTGGTGTACATCAATTTGGTGGGAAACTTCCTGTCCTGACAATCCTTCTTGCCATAAAGTGGCAATGCTCACATGCAGTCTACACTTGAAATGATTCTTGAAACCATATTGACTGACTTAATCTGTGTTCACAAGTGCATTATCCTGGTTAGGTTAGGTTAGTGGTGTTTAACGTCCCGTCGACAATGAGGTCATTAGAGACGGAGCGCAAGCTCGGGTTAGGGAAGGATGGGGAAGGAAATCAGCCGTGCCCTTTCAACGGAACCATCCCGGCATTTGCCTGAAACGATTTAGGGAAATCACGGAAAACCTAAATCAGGATGGCCGGAGACGGGATTGAACCGTCGTCCTCCCGAATGCGAGTCCAGTGTGCTAACCACTGCGCCACCTCGCTCGGTGCATTATCCTGTTTATGATTGGAAACGTAGTGTGAGCCAGTGAGGATGCAGGTTTACTTTTACCTCCAGTACACTGGTGACAGTCTGTGGCGGATTCCTGTGGTTGAAATAGTATTAAGAAAGAGGTATCCAGTCAAAAAGGCACAAACTATGCAAGTCACGAGGATGGTGCAAAATATTTGTTGGGCAATTTCTATAATATTCATGATCCTTTCACAGCTATTACAAAAGATATTATGTATTTAGTGTCTTTAATGTCTTACGTATACCCTTGAATAACATTCAAACTTCATGTAATATCTCTATTTCACCTACATGTTTATAGGCCGCTGAGTAATCTGTGTATGCCCAAAACCATATTGCATTCAACTGGAAACAAATGCATTTCTCATTAACATTAGTATGATTTTAGGTTTTCCTGGTACAGGGAAATGTTGAATATTTCTCAAGTATTCAGCTGGATGGTATCACCCAGAAGGTATAATATTTTGGTGAGCTGACTTCTTGCCATCTTCCTGATGACTGATCGATTTCTTCCAGGAGCCGCCTTTGTATTCAGTGTCCCCTGCTCCCTGCAACCTCCAGCCGGATGCTTCTGGGCACTGATCTAGTGTGGTGGTGGGGAAAGCATGAGATTGGGGGTCGATCCAGGATCATCAGTAGCAGCATCACAGCCAGCATCAGACATGGGTCTCTGCTGGCGTGGCAATGAGTGACGTCATCTTCTTCTCCTTCTCTACCTCTGTCTGCCCCCCCCTCCCCCCCCCCCCCCCACACACACCCTTTTTTTTTTTTTTTTTTTTGCCCCAGTCAAAGAATGGTTTGATTCAACCCTCCATGAATTATTCCTCTCCTGTGCCTAGCACTTGCAACCTACATCATCAGTTATTTGCTGGACATATTCCAGTCTCTGTCATCCTCTACAGTTTTTTTTACCCTCTACAAGTTATTCCCTGTATTAACTGACATCATACCATCTTGTCCCTTCTTCTTGCAGGTATTTGCCATGTATTCCTTTCCTCTTTGATTCTGCACAGAATCTCCTCATTCCTTACCTTATCAGTCTACCTAATTTTCTACATTCTTCTGTAGCACCACATCTCAAATGCTTTGACTCTCTTCTGTTCCAGTTTTCCCATAGTCCATGTTTCACTACCATACAATGCTGTGCTCCAAACACACATTCTCAGAAATTTCTTTCTCAAATTAAGGCTATGTTTGATACTAACAGATTTCTCTTGGCCAGGAATGCCCTTTTTGCCATTGCCAGTCTGATGTCCTCCTTGCTCCGTCTGTCATTGGTTATTTTGCTGCGTAGTTAGCAGAACTCCTTAACTTCCCTTCCTTTGTGACCATCAGTCCTGATGTTAAGTTTCTCACTGTTCTCATTTCTGATACTTCTTATTACTTCCATCTTTCTTCGATTTACTCTCAGTCCATATTCTGTACTTGTTAGACTGTTCATTCCATTCAGCAGATCCTGTAACTCTTCTTCACTTTCACAGAGGATAGCAATGTCTTCATGAATATGATCATTGATATCCTTTCTCCTTGTATTTTAATTCCACTCTTGAAGCTTTCTTTTACTTCCATCACTGCTTCTTCAGTGTATAGATTGAACTGTAGGGGTGAAAGACTACATCCCTATCTTACATCCTTTTTAATCTGATCAATTCGTTCTTGGTCTTCTACTCTTATTGTTCCTTCCTCAGACTTGTACATATTGTATATTACCCATGTCTCGCTACAGCTTAACCCTATTTTTCTCAGAATTTTGAACATCTTGCACCATTTGACATTGTCAAATGTTTTTTCCAGGTCAACAAATCCTATGAACATGTCTTGACTTTCTTTAGCCTTGCTTCCATTATCAGACACAACATCAGAACTGCCTCTCTGGTGCCTTTACCTTTCCTGAAATCAAAATGATTATAATCTAACACATCCTCAATTTTCTTTTCCATTCATCTGTAAATTATTCTTGTCAGCAGCATGAATGCATGAACTGTTAAACTGACTGTGTGATAATTTTCATGACTGTCAGCTCTTGGAGTCTTTGGAGCGGTATGAAAGATATTCTTCTGAAAGTCAGATGGTATATCGACAGATTCATACATTCTGCTTACCAATGTGAATAGTTGTTTTGTCGCCACTTCCTCCATTGACTTGAGAAATTCAGATGGTTTATTATCTGTCCCTTCTGCTTTATTTGATCTTAAGTCTTCCAAAGCCCTTTTAAATTCTTATTCCAATACTGGATCCCCGATCTCTTCTATATCAACTCCTGCTTCTTCCTCTATCACATTAGGCAAGTCTTCCCATCATAGAGATCTTCAATGTACTCTTTCCACCTATCCTCTCTTTCCTCTGCATTTAACAGTGGAATTCCCATTGCACTCCTGATGTTATCACCCTTGCTTTTAATTTTACCAAAGGTGTTTTGTTGTTTCTATATGATGACTCAGTCCTTCAGACAATCATTTCTTTTTCATTTCTTCGCGTTTTTCATGCAACCATTTTGTCTTAGCTTCCCTGCACTTACTATTTATTTTGTTCCTAAGTGACTTTTATTTCTGTATTCCTGAATGTCTCCAACATTTTGTACTTCAAAAATGGCTCTGAGCACTATGGGACTTAACATCTGTGGTCATCAGTCCCCTAGAACTTAGAACTACTTAAACCTAACTAACCTAAGGACATCACACACATCCATGCCCGAGGCAGGATTTGAACCTGCGACCGTAGCGGTCACGCGGTTCCAAACTGAAGTGCTTAGAACCGCACGGCCACACCGACCGGCTTTTGTACTTCCTTCTTTCATAGATCAACTGAAGTATTTTTTCTGTTACCCATAGTTTCTCTGCTGTTACCTTCTTTGTTCGTATGTTTGTCTTTCTGACGTCTGTGATTGCCCTTTATAGAGATGTCTGTTCTTCTTCAACGGAACTGCCTTCTGAGCTATTCCTTATCGCAGCATCTATAGCCTTAGAGTACTTCAGGTATATGTCTTCATTTGTTACCACTTCCATATTCCGTTTCTCTGTATATAGATTCATCCTGACTAGTCTCTTGAACTACATCACTACTAAAATGTGATCTGAGTCTACATCAGCTCCTGGGTACACCTTTGTCTTATTCTGTTGTTATGATGGGAGTGGATTTGCATGCAGCTTGCTGCCGAGCTTTGATCACGCTCAAGGCTGGGTCCGAGGCCTTGCTTAATTGAAAGCCGCTGTCTTTATTTATTAGTCCATCTTGAAGTCAGATCTCTACTGCTTCTTTTAGAATATAATTCCAAAAGGTGTTGGATTGTTACAACAATTTGGTGTTGTAATTCGTGTTACATCCATGGGAGATGCAGTGCTCTACCACAGTGATCTTTGTCAGCCATTCATTGTCTGTGTGGGGTTTACGCTCAGTGCCTCTGTCCTATACCGTCTAGATAGTCTGGCCTACATAAATTTTCTCACACTGGCAAGGGATGTGGTAGATTCTCAGTTTCTGGAGTCCTACATCATTCTTGACTGATCTAGGTCTTAGCTGGTGAGCAGAACACATAAATGACGTTTTGTTTCTGGACTGTTCTTCCAGTTTTTGCTGATATGTTCCCAACAAATGGGAGGATTGTCAATGTAACAGGCTTCTCTTCATCCCCAGCAGATTATAGTCTCAGTTTCTTTGGTCTTAAGGTATATTGTGTCTGGTGGTTGGTGGAATCGTCCATCTGGAGCATGGCCTGTAAGTGCTGCAGTTTGGCCGGTAGATTGTCACAGTCCGAGATTTCATCTGCTCTGTGCATTAGTGTGCGTAGGATACCTCATTGTGAAGGCACATCAAAGCTGGAGGTGTGCTAGTACAAATGTGCATGTATCTGTTTATGGTAGATGCTGTGTCATAGTTACCGTCTGGTCTTTGCTTGAGAAGCACATCCAGAAATGGTAGTTTGTTTTCTTCTATCTCCATCATGGATTTGATGTTCTGGCATAGCAAATTCAGGTGTCACAGGAAGTCTTGTAGATGACATAATCAGTGTGAGCAGATTACAAATGTACCATCTACATATAAAAAAAAAAAGCACTGTTGACTCAAGGACTAATTCTTCAAATCCCTCCACCTCCGTAGACATTCTGGCCAGCAGTGGTGATAGCAAGCAGCCCAACACTATTCCATCTGCTTGTTCAAAGAAATTTCCATTGAATAAAAAGTAGATGTTGAAGCCTATATCACTAGGGGTATGACAGATACTGCCTACAGAAAAATTAAAGAGAATATCAAGAGCTCAGATGGAAAACAGTCTTAAGCAAAGAAGGGAAAGCAGAAAGGTGGAAGGAGAATACAGAGGGTCTATGCAAGGGCAATGTGCTTGAGGGCAATATTGTGGAAATGGAAGAGGACATAGATGAAAATGTAATGGGAGAATTTCACAGAGCATTGAAGGACCTAAGCCGAAACAAGGCCTCGGGAGTAAACAACATTATTTATTGTTGTTAACTTAACAAAAATTAAGAAAGGCAATCACTCACCTATAAATGATTAATGTGCTCATTCCAGTGTTATATTCTATGAGATCTTCAAGAAGTATGTGAGAATTAAACGTAAGATAGTGTTCAAGATCCTTAATATGCTAGGAAAAAATAAATAATTACGTGACACTACTCTGGAGTATATTCAAATAACATCATATATCTAAAAACAAAGATGATGTAACTTATCAAATGAAAGCGTTGGTATGTTGATAGACGCACCAACGCTTTCGTTTGGTAAGTTACATCATCTTTGTTTTTAGATATATTTTTCCCACATGGAATGTTTCCCTCTATTATATTTAAATAATATCATCTATACAATAAGATTTTGAGTAATATAATGAAATATTTTTATTTTCAGAAGCTGTGCACGCGATCAGCTGAAGTCCCTGAACTTACTTTCTTCGAGTACAATTTTGTTTTCTATAGAGATTGTGCTGAGTGATGTACATGGAGCATTTAATACTCAGAGTTGACATACAATTTGTGGTTGGTATGTGGCAATAAAAGAGAATTGTATCGTTGGAAATGAGCTCTAATATGTTACCTATAAACTCCCCTAAGAGTGATATAAGTTGAGTGCTATTTTTCAATTATCTTTTAGCACTGTTACAGTAAAACTAAGTTTCAGTCCCAAAAATATAATAAGGAATTGTATACAAGAATGCTGTGTGATATACCTCAGAACTGACACTATACGATTTTTCTTCTTAGAACAATAGCCATGACAACTTTCAGTAAGTAAGTTTTTAAAGAGATAAATAAAAAAAACATATGTGTTCCTGGTGCAATTTTAAACACTCATGGACTACATCAGTACAGTGAAGCTAGAATGCATTAAACTGAGCAGCAACCTGATGTATTCTAGCTGAATTTTATATTTGTGTCATGATCTGTTAGTTGTTAATATAATATCTTATTCATCTTCATAAACTCCATTGTTTACATACACATTACAATGATGTAAATATTTGTAAGACTAAGTAATGTTCTATGTAATGTATAATGTATATTCTCACATTTTTGTAGTTTAGTCTTGAGTTTTTTGGTCTGTCTATCAGATTCAACAATAATATTTTGGAAGCCGAAGCACAGTCTTGTACATGTTTTGCATTAGTTTCCTATACAACAATTTATTCTTCCATTTTTATTTGCTGAAAGTATCTATGTATGCAATATTCTTTTAGTTTTTGAACAGTGCTGATATATTTAGACTGTTATGTCACCATATACCTTCAAACATGGACTTCATTTTGAATCGTATTCATGCCAGGAACATCAATATATGTATGCGCCCATTTATTAATATCTGGCATTCATTTTACATAATCAGTTGGACCATTCCATGCAGTGATAAGAATTGGACTGTACATAATGTATTCTAAATATTTTAGGTGAAAGGATTTCCACAGTGATGATAAGAAATATTGTACATATACACATTTGATTAAGTAAGAACATTTTGTTCTATTGTATTGACAAATAACAATTTGGACAAAACCTCTAATGTTCCAAAGTTTAATTTATTGATAGAGAATCAGTGTTTTGAAATGTGCAATAATTCACTTAATTTCAATGTATATAATTCATCATTATCATGAATGTAAATAGTCTTTCCAAGTTGTTGTCTGTGGAAAATCAATTTTTATGGTATACAGAAAATGCCATTAACTTAAGGAATGATGGTTTTCATATGTATAATATTCATTTTGTTGTTATAGACTGGTTCATTGCCCTGTAACTTCAGTTGCTAAAACTACGTAGCAGTTTCTGTATAGATTTATATATGCTATTAATGTAGAAGGGGAATAATTTCTAAAAACTAGTATGTTTTTTAACTTCTTCCTTTAAATCCAAAACCATTTCATTTGTTTTACAGCAGGAGATTTCAGTTCTAATTTGTCTGACATGACATGGGGTTGCATCATATTTCATGTTGCTAATGGTTCCTTGCTAAAAAAAAAAAAAAGAAAGGGGGGGAGGGAGTCAAATACCCTATTGTAAATGGAAGTAAGTGGATGGAGCACCATAGTTGTACTAGTACAAGTATATTAAAAATATTCAAATTAAATCATTAGCATTACCATTAAAACCTGGCAAAACCAGTGTGTCTTGCCAATATGAAATTAATTTACAAAATGATTCAGTTTTTTATAAATAAAAACATACATGGAGACATGAAATATGTAACAATGTCTTTGTAATTGATAATTGTCAACTGTTCATTTTAATACAAGGTGATTTAGCAAAAGAACATTTAATTGCAGACAGAAAACCAATTTACATGAGAAATGTCATACCAGTTATGAAGGAATCATACTGTACTGTGATATTAAAAACTTATACAGCATTTCACCTGAAACTGGAATAAGTGTGTGATTTGCAAACAAAAGAGGAAATTTTAAACTGGTACAAATACTATATACTGAGACTTTTGTTGTTCCTTTTTACTCAGAAATGCTATTCACAAAAATTTTATTTGAGACTAGAGACCAGCATCTACTTATCAATTTCTGGCAAAGTAAAAACTGGAGTAAGACCGACAGACCCATGAGTAGAATACAAATTAGGAACCCTACGTTCAGAATTATCCGAGCATGTTATCTGTCGGAAGGATATGCAAAATAATACACTCCATCTCCCATTCTATTTGTGAGGCCAGTAAGCCCCACTGCAGTAAGTCCAGTTTTCCCGGTTTTAACACTTGATATGTAGGCGTACTTTATCTAAGTTGTGCTAATATACCATTATTTTTACATCCAATTTTTAACATTATTGTTCTCTCTCTCTCTCTCTCTCTCTCTCTCTCTCTCTCTCTCTCTCTCTCTGTTTCTCAAATTATTGTCAGAATATAAACAGCCATGAGAAGTATTGACAATATGGTCTCATTTGTTACAGATTATTTATTTTAAGTTTAATATTTCTAGAAGGTAAATTGATTCTTTTATTGTACAAGGTCACTAACAATTTTCATTGTTGTGCTAGAATTAGGATTTTGTACATTTTTAGTAATGAGAGATTTGCTATAGTCAGTAGAAGATTTTTTTATATATATATATTCATATATGAAAGTATTCATTTACATGTTTCGCCTTTGGAAGTGCATTTAGCAGATGTCTGAATTTTATCAGTATTCATGTTTATTGTTGATACAAAAATAAACTGTGTCTACTTAAGAATTTCAGCATATTTTGGAAAATTACCAATTCAAAATTTTAAACCCTGCTAACATCAAGGGTATGCACTTTACTGAGAGTGCTCTAAATAGCATTCATATTGCCAAAAACAAAGAGAGCTTTCTAGTGAAGCTTTGATATTATAAGGTACCAATATGAATTAGTGGACTGTAAATTGTATTAAGCTATCCCTGTTAGACCAAAATTGCAACACAGGATACTAACTGCTGCAAAGTATGTGTAATCTTTTGGCACTCTGTTGTTTATAAAATAAGCAAAAAGTCTTCATTTGTCAAGTTTTCTTTCAGTTGGATGTATGAACAATGCTATGAATAGTATTCCTCAGTAATTCCCATAGTTACCTGATCAAGTGGAACATCAGTAATGGTCAACCATAATAATATGAATGTACTGTGTGAATTTCCTTAAGCAAAGAACTTTTTATGGGCAAACAGCTCAGAACTCTGTAGTGCTACTTTCATATCAGACAGGAAAAGAATATAACAAATAATTTGAAAAATATAATAAACCATACAAATTATTTTGTATTGCAAAACAGTAAAGTGCAAAATATGGAATTAATGTCTTGTAAATTTAATTAATATAATATAATATTTGTATGGACAACTGTTGTGTAATTATTTCTGTGATACCACATCTTAAGCTTGAATGAATGCTCACCAACACAATGCAAGTATGAAACTAAGGTAAGAATTCTCATCTTGGCAGTAAAATACTTCTTTTTATGTAAAACCAATCACAAATATTCATTATAACCCCTTTTATATCAATGAAATTTTTCTAACACTTTTCCACTGAATACATTTCTGATACAAATTTGTCGAAGGTCTGGACCATATCCATTTATGGTTGCCTTAACATCTTGCTAGGACTTTGTAAATGTTCTCCAGTCAAATAATTCTTTAGATGTGGAGTGAGTTGGAAGACAGCAGTTGATAAATTTAATGAATAGGATGGATGTCCCATCCATTTATAAATCAGATTCTTCAGTTACCACACTACCAAGTCACATTTGTGGGCAGGTACATTGTCATAAGCAAATAGGACACTGGTTTTTTTTTTTACTCCATTCCTGGCATCTTCTCACATATTTATCCAATTGGTTGCTACAGAAGACTTCAGCAGTATTCATTAGTTATCGTGTTAACCTTTACTAAGAAATCATTAAGAAGAGTACCTTTTATATCCCAAAAAAGTCTGGTCATAAGCTTTTCAGCAGATGAAACTGAGTTCACCATTTTAGGTGTTGGGTCACCAGTTTCATTTCTGGCATGATATAGTAAATCCAAGTCTCATCCACAGTAACAAACTGGCCAACAAAAATAAGTTGGATTTTTTAAAAAATTGGTCAAACAAAGCTCGAAATTTATTTTTGTATTTGTTTTTGGTAAACATTTAATAGATGCAGCACTATTACTACTACTACTACTATTGATACAACAAAGTTTCTCATAATGAACCTATCATACAAAATATACTGTACACTTTCTCACTGTTTTTGTCTGTAGTAGCAGTTTTTGAATTTCCTCCATGTCTATATTCGCATTCAAGAGAAGTGTGTTCATGTATGGGTTCAGCAAACTATTTCTTAGCTGCTGAAGGAGGAGGAGCAGTCCCCTTAAAAAACTTTATGAAGTTTGGACAAAGTACGATTAATAATAAGCTATCCAAAGCAAGGAATCCTGTGATGGCAAAGTGTACCAGGTTAACTCTTTTAACAAAAGACAAACAACATGACTGCTTTAAAACACATGTAACCATAACTATTGTGCAGTTCAAGTTAAAATCCAACTTACATTATTGTGCAATACATACTAACATAACAAAACCAGAATTTAATTAATGTGAATGTTTTTGTCTCAAGCTGAGACTTTTTATGTTGTCCTTATATATGAATCAACAAGTTTTTCTGGTACAACAAAAAATCAGTGGGGCTCCACATATCCAGTCTACTTCTGGCATTTGATGTGCATACCTTCTAGCTATCCTTTGGTAGACAGAAAAATGGCAACTGTACTGGACAATTTTTGAGGAAGTTCTGAAAACTTGCTTGTTATGTTTTGTGGGATGCTGTTTATGTATTTCAACTGTGCCACCTTGGATTTTGTACAGCAAACGTTTAAAAAAAAGTTTTAAAAACACAGAAATAGTCTTTTTTTTACAATTTTTGCTCATAACTTGAAAATGATTCATTTTTGAGTAACATAATTCCATATGAAACCATACAAGAATAAATTCTCAATGTTTCTGAAACTATTTTTTTTCTTTTCATTGCGCCAAATATTTATGAAAATTATAGTAGTTGATTATTTATCACTTGGCATTGCTGAATAGTTTCTAATTATTATCACTACTTCTGCATCTACATGTTTACTGTGCAATTCACACTTAAGTGTTTTGCAGAGGGTTTGTAGAACCACTTTCAGATAATCTCTTTAACACTCCACGCCCATGTAGTACACAGAAAAAATGAACATCTTTGTATGCAAGCTTTTAGTTCAGTAATTTTATGATGATCAGTTCTCTTTACATAGGTCCGAGTCAGCAAAGTATTTCACCATTCAAAGGAAAACATTGGTGATGAAAATTTGTGAAAAGATCTTGTCACAATGAAAAAGTTTTTATTTTAATAATGCCACTCCAACTCATGTGTCATATCATTGACACAATTTCCCCTGTTTTGTGATAATACAAAATGAGCTTTCCTTCTCTGAAGTTTTTTGATGTTCTCCATCAATCCTATCTGGTAAGGATCCCCTACCACATAGCAATACTTCAAGAAGAGCATAAATAAACATGGTCTCTTTATTGGCCTCATCGCATTTTCTTAGTGTTCTGCCGGTAAACAATGTACTTGCTTCACCTTTCCAACATTTTCTGTGTGATGTTTCCAATTTGAGTTGTTCATCATTATAATCACCAACTTTTAAATTTAACAGTGCTAAATCTGGGATGGAATAACAACAATTCAGTGTGAGTCATAAATGAGAAAAAATAGTCTTTGGCCCGCATGCTGCTATGTGCATCAAGTGACAGACCATTGTTCAAATGTGTGTGAATTCCTAAGGGACCAAACTGCTGAGGTCATTGGTCCCTAGACTTACACACTACTAAGAACAACACACACACACCCATGCCTGAGGGAGGACTCGAACCTCCGGCGGGAGGGGCCACGCAAGACCATTGTTAATTTTGTTCTTGTTGATGTATTTTATACATAAAACAAAAGAAACAGTTAATCATTTAATGAGAAACTGACACATCCCATGGTCATGACACATTATTCACCCACAGATGCAACACACGACACACTGATGAGCTGATTTGTATCTGTCCATGTTAGGGAATGTTGCTCCTGTAAATGGAAAGAGCGGTCATTGGTGGAAGAAAAACCACAGTGGGCATGATGTGTTTACAATAGCACTGCACTGGTAGCTCTAGCCGATTCTTGTCATGCTGACAGCTGCTAATAGACGCGTCACAGAGTTATTATCATGGGAAGTTTCACAAATGAGGAATACACCGACATCCATCTCACATGTGGGCTTACCGATTGAAGAGCTTACACTGCAAGACAACTGTATCATGAGACTTCCTGGCAGACTAAAACTGTGTGCCGGACCAAGACTCGAACTTGGGACCTCTATCTTTCACAGACAAGTGCTTAACAACTGAACTACCCTCACAGCTTTACTTCTGCCAGTACATTGTCTCCTACCTCCAAAACTGCACTGAAGCTCTCCTGCGAAACTTGCAGAACTAGCACTCTTGGAAGAAAGAATACTGTCGAGACATGGCTTAGCCACAGCCAGGGGGATGTTTCCAGAATGAAATTTTCACTCTACAATGGAGTGTGTGCTGATATGAAACTTCCTGGTAGATTTTTCCTTTCTTTAGGAGTGCTAGTTCTGCAAGTTTCACAAGAGGGCTTGTGTGGAGTTCGGAAGATACAAGACGAGGTACTGGCGGAAGTAAAACGGTGAGAATGGGTCATGAGTCGTGCTTGGATGGTTCAGTTGGTAGAGCACTTGCCCGTCTAAGGCAAAGGTCCAAAGTTCGAGTCTCAGCCTGGCACACAGGTCTAATCTGCCAGGAAGTTTCATGTCAGTGCACACTCCACTGTAGAGTGAAAATATCATTCTGGAAATATCCCATGGCTGCGGCTAAGCCATGCGTCTGCATTATCCTTTCTTCCAGGCATGCTAGTTCTGCAAGTTTGACAGGAAAGCTTCTGTGGAGTTTGGAAGGTAGGAGACAAGGTACTGGTGGAAGTAAAGCTGTGAGGATGGGTTGTGAGTCATGCTTGGGTGGCTCAGTCAGTAGAGCACGAAAGGCGAAGGCCCCGAGTTTTAGTCTCAGTCCAGCACACATTTTTAATCTGCTAGGAAGTTTCATATCAGCGCACACTCCACTGCAGAGTGAAAATTTCATTGTGTATCATGAGATGTTTTCTAACCAGGGTCTCCCATCTGCAAAAATTTTACTCTGTTGATAGGTGCTTGAGGGAGTATGGTGCATGTGTAGCACCTCCAGGATATAGTGGCCAGGGCCAACAGTTGGCATACAGAGTAGATGAAGAAGAGAATTTGTTACGAACTGTTGTGAGGACTGAAGAACAAGCACCTGCCCTCTCACCACTGGGGTCAGAATCTCACGATCTCCTGTTATGTGAGTACTGCAGAGAAACCAGTACAATCCCTTTCACATTCAGAAGGTACTAGCACTGTTTCCAGGAGACTACCAGCAGAGGGTGGCTTTCTGCAAATTAATCCTACAACATCAGAGGTATGAGCAGCATTTTTCACTAACAATAGTGTTCACTGACAAAGCCTATTTCACAAAGTAGGTTTTAGTGAGTTCCCATAATTGGCATGAATGGGCAGAAGAAAATCCCCACAGCAAAGTAGTACGAGGTTATCATTAACAATGTGGTGTCAATATCTGGTGTGTTATTATTGATCGGCATCTCATAGGGCCACATTCACTATCACCAAGACTGATAGGAGAGCGATATCTGTGTTACCAGAACTGTTGGAAGATATTAGTCTGGCCTCTTGTATGAACCTGTGGTGTATGCATGATGGAGCTCCTACTCACTTCAGCAGCACTGTGTGATGACACCTGGACAAGTTGTTCCCTTCCAAGTGGATTGGTTGTGGAGGCCCTGTAGCATGGCCAGCTAGACTGCGATACCTCAATCCAATGGATTTCTTTTTGTGGGGCCAACTGAAACCTGTGATTTATGAAGAAGGGATTGTTGATGTCAACAACCTTTGACACAGAATACAACATACCTGCAAAATTACACAAAAGATATAGACACGCTGAATCGTGTTCAGCAGTCCTTTCTGCAAAGAGTCAAACTTTCCCATACTCACTGTTGCCATCATTTCGAATAGTACTTATGAAATGCCACTGCAGCTTCTGCTCATGTATTTCCATGTTATTTTAGATTTGTACAGTTGTACTGTATTCATTTGCATTAAATGAGTAGTCATATTTTGCAATGTACTTAAAAATAAATCCAGGACACAAAAAATGAAATAATAAAACATGCATACACAGTAATAAAGTTCTTCATCACTTTCCTTTCCCTGTGCCAACTAGCCAATATTCATAACACTGGCTGTCAAAAATTGAATGAGATAGATGTGGATGCTGATACTGCTCATATTGTAATAGAGACCGTCACTTGACGATGCATGCCACACCTTCTAACTGGCATTGGCAACACTTCATTGGTGTGTGGTGTTGCTGATCTTTCCCCTTGGCCTATGCCCGCACACAGGAACACACAAAAAACTACTTAGTATTTCTTAATCTTATAACATTCCCATTTAGTGGGACAGAAAAATATGGAAAATGAATTTATATTTGTAGCCCAATGTGTGACACTATGAACAAAGTATTTTTCTTCGTTTACAACTCACCCTGTGTGAAAAGGACAGATACTACTCACCACAGGGGAGGTGTTAACTGGCAGACAGGCACACTGAAAAAACTCTGCTAGATATTATTAACTGTCAGACTAATTGAAAGTCTTTCATCACCCTTTCCATGAACCCATAGGAGATAGAGCGCAATGGAAAAAGGACAGATACTACTCACCACAGGGGAGGTGTTAACTGGCAGACAGGCACACTGAAAAAACTCTGCTAGATATTATTAACTGTCAGACTAATTGAAAGTCTTTCATCACCCTTTCCATGAACCCATAGGAGATAGAGCGCAATGGAAGAAAGAACCATGATACTGTTCAGGTGACACAGTCTGGTTTACTGACAGGTTGAAAATGGGTGAAGGGTTGGAGCTGGGGAACACATGGTGCAGCTTCAACTGGAGAGTGTAATCTCTCTGCGAAAGCTGACTACCATATATCAGGTGTGTATATTTGCTATCAAAGTATATGTGGAAGAGAATTTATGTAGGTGTTACAAGGATTGCAGTTCCAAATTCTCAATCAGCTCCTGCAATGAGATCAAAGATTGATACTGAATGCCATGAAATACTTATGTAGCTAGGGGAAAGCAACAGGGTAAACCTGCAATGGGTCCTTGGTCAGTCAGAAATCAGTGATAATCAAGCCGATATGCTGGTGAAAGCAGACAATGAGAAAACCTGAACTATGTAGATGGATCAGGAAGTAACACACAGAACATTGGACTAAAATCCAAAAACAAAAATATGGCAATCTAATGATGCTGATACCATCTTATAAGAGAAATTCTGCACCCATGAACTTGAACACAAGGCAGATTAAACTCATGGCAAATGTAATGGCTGGCTATGGGAACTTTGGGAAACACTTGCGCATGACAGGTACAGAGAAAGAAGCCTCTAAGTGCAGAGTATGTGCTACTGGAGATGAAACAACACCACATTTAATTTTCCAATGTGAAAATATTTGGGGCATTAATTCCTGAAGAAACTGTGGATAACAGAGATCTAGTAAATGGATTCCTACTACTCTCTATGAATACTAGTTGTCTGTTCTGGAATGACAGAATAAGATACCACACAATAAACTCCACACAATAAACTCACAAGGGAATCACCCAGTCCAACATGTCAAAACATACCCTGAAATTCTGTACACAGGAAGAACACACAGAAAGAAACACACTGTTAAAATTTTAGATGCACTGCAGATATTTTTTTTTAAATGTTGAAGTTACTCATTTTTACTGTAGGAAGAACTGCTTATAACAGCAGTTTGTACAGCTCCTCCTTCCTTGTGCATAAATCAATGAATGAGAAGAAGCAACTGAGATAAGACACAATAGCGGCACATAACACAAAACTCCAGGGTAGACAAATGTGAATTTTAATCACCAAAACCATAACAAAACTGCCACACATCATAAGTTTTTTGAATAATTTGCAGTTTGTATCAATAGCTAAACTGTTGCAGATGTAATTCTTATCCATTGTGACTTGCAGAGGAATAAAAGTCAAGGTAGTGTCTGATGTTACATTAAAGGTGAATTCTATCAATCAGGATTTTAATTTGTTGAAATGAAATATTTCCTACACATATGTCATTTTGTAACAACTGCTATAGCACAGTTCCTTGTTTATTCCACAATCACCACAAAAATATGAAGTCTCTATTTACTGACAAAAACAAAAATTATCCTTACACCAGGCACACATGATACATGAAAAATTTATGTATTCAGGCATTTCAGTAGTTACTAGGTTTATTTAGAGAGAACTGAGATCATGTAAGAAATGGGGCTCATCCATTGCTCTGCATTTTGTGCTGAATACTAGGCACACATGATCAAATTCATAAAACATGATGATAAAAACTAATAATCAGCCTGTACATGAGAGCGCACTCTATCAACATGTTCCAAGAAGCTGAGTGATAAATGTAATTTTTAAGGGGAGGGGGGTTATATCTCAGTTTCCATTGATCACAGAGAGGAATGGTCAACTGTTTTTAATAGCCCTTACCCTAGCAATCATTAGTATACCTATTGGAAGAAAAAGAACACTGTAGCTATCCTACAATACGGAGTCAAAATGTAAACGTTACACACTTCCTCCAGCTGAGACAAACTGAGCAAACTGAATGGTTCCTTTGCATTAGGTGTGGCCTAGGGTGGACCTTAAGTGGTTATAAAAGCACAGGTTGTTCATGGGAAGTTCCTTCAAAAACCCTGGAAAAATAATGATTTTTGGATACAAACAGTTATGGAGTTGGCCCCTTCAATAATTTCTGTTTATAGCAGATGGTTAAAATTTTTACCATATGTTCTTAAGATGATATTCTTGGAAACTTCAAAACTTGTTTCAATATCATTACCCATTACCGAGATCCAGAGTTTCAAAGTTTCCATACTTACACTCTTAGTATCTGGTCTGAGGCATAAATTTAGTTTTAGCTGACATAGCGAAGAGGGGTTCTATGGTCCTCACAAGGGTTCTGAGGTCACCAAACTATTTTCCTAGTCAGCATTTTCCACCAATAACACATAATTACACACTGTCTCTGTATAATAGACGCTTCATGGCTAAACAAATATGCCCAAAGTGGTGACGAAGTGACAAAAAAAGGGGTAAAAAGGGTCTTAACATGCCCTAAAATAACTTAAAATGACTATCTAAAATTATGTAAAACTGGAAAGACTGCAAATTCAGTAAAATATTCCTAATAACAATTTTACTCTTGCGAGATACAAATCATGAGTCGGGCATTTTCAGTGAATTGTGATCAATGAGATAAGTATCCAGAAAAAATGTAAAGCGAACGATTTTATGTGAACCTTGTATTATACATACTTGTTTGTTATTTAGATGTGTCAAAGTATATAGATGTGTCACAGCTTATTTATAAAACTGTCTAATCTTTGCTGACCTATAGGATTTGTTTTACACAGATGAAGGGAATCAATGGAAGAATGATCCTGTTGTAGCACTAGAAAAGTGGCTATGCTCCTCTTTAAAAAAAACTCTGATAGCAAAGTGGGGAATCAGCTGCCTCAGTCCTCAGTCTACCTTCCTCACACAAAAAATTGGGCATATGAACATATCCGCACTTTTATGATGAAAAAGAGTAGCAGAGGGACATTATTAGGGGAAGAGAGAGGACACAGTGCCAATGGGAGATAAAGAGAGAGGAAACAGTGATAATGGGAGAGAGAAAGTGGCAATGAAAGAAAAAGAGAGGTGGGTGAAGGCAATAGCAATGGGAGCCAAAGACAGGAGATATTAATGCTCAGCGAAGAACAGTAGCAGTAAAACAGAAAGAGAGATGGGTGGACATAGAAGCAGTGGGAGCAAAAGAGAGCTGAGGCAGTGGAAATGAAAAATACAGATGAGTGGAGACCACTCATAGCCTTGGGGGGCTGGCTCCTCCCAGACCAGTGAACTTTACCACATAGCTGTAGGGGAGGGTGCATTTTGGATAGAAATTTTAAAAGTGTTTACAGGGGAAAAACTATGTTGGGCCCTCTGAAAATCACCACCCTCTTGTTGCACAAAGTTGATTCATTAATTTCTTGAAGTAAGTTATTAATTTGGACAGCTGGTCACATTTTCACAGCACTTGCCATGCTGAGATAGTGACACAAAGCAGTGAGAGATAGCGACGGTCGAATTCAAATAAACAGTTTTATTAATAATACTTTTCTTTTTTGTTGATCTTCTTTGTTGTGAGTGAGTTGAAGGCTTGATATCCATTTCCTTTCTTTGGTTTAACTGTTTATGATCATCTAGAGGATGACTGGGTTGCATCAACGAAATAATGTAAACACTGATGGACTTTCTGGTAAATAACACACATGTTTTCAGTCATTTTACTTCACAATACAAATCAATATAACGCACATAACTTGTACTAAAACCCGGCACTTCAAACTCATACAACCAAGTGAACAAAAAACAAAGATTTATGTCTAACAACATGTAGCAAAGAAACTACTATCATTCGAGGGTTGGAACTTTAATAGTGGCAACTATTTATTTACAGCTCTTAAAAAATAGATACGTGTTTCAAAGTTTTACTGATCTTCAAACTAGTCACCAGCATTGTGTATAACACAATGCCAGTGATTTGGAAGTCGTAGGATACTCTTAGCAGTGCCCGTTGTGTTGACAGTTCGAGCAGTGCAGTCTATTGCCCGACGAATTTGAAGCAGTTCTGAAGCGAATGCCATGAAGTGTTTCCTTCAGTTTAGAAACTGAGTTGAACTTATGAGGGATTAAGTCAGGGGAGTGTAGTAGGTAGTACAGCATTTAGCAGCCCCTTCAGTCAAACAAATCAGTAACAGCTTTCTCTGTACGTGCTTGAGCATTGTCCTGCAAAATGATGGTCAGGTCCTGCAGAAAGTGTCATCACTTCCATTTCTATGCTGTTCATTTTTGGAACACAACCCATGACCAGCTTAGAGACATTTCATATGATCCAAGATCAGTTAGTACATTTATCTCACCACAACGAGTTTGCGGTTGCAAAATACTAACTCAAATTCTTTACAGATGAATGGAAAAACTGTTAGAAGCTGACCTCAAGGCAGATCAGTTTAAATTCCCTAGAAATGTTGGAACACATGAGGCAATACTGACCCTATGATTTATATTAGAAGATATGTCAAGAAAAGGCAAACCTATGTTTCTAGCATTTGTAGACTTTTGACAATGTTGACTGGAATACTGTATTTCAAATTCTGAAGGTAGCAGAGGCAAAATACAGGGAGCAAAAGGCTATTTACAATTTGAACAGAAACCAAATGGCAGTCATAAGAGTTGAGGGGCATGAAAGGGAAGCAGCGGCTCAAAAGGGACGAGACAGGGTTGCAGACTATCCCCAATGCTATTCAATCTGTATATTGAGCAAGCACTAAAGGAAACCAAAGAAAAATTTGGAGTAGGAATTAAAAGCTATGGAGAAGAAATAAAAACTCAGAGGTTTGCTGACGACATTGTACTTCAGTCAGAGAC